>NW_010125749.1:19659-19997 GCF_000699245.1 Pterocles gutturalis | reverse complement strand
CAAGCTGGGTGCACGCTCACCATGACCCATCAGCTCCGGTGAGCACCCCATTAACCACCTTCCTCTCTCCTTTGTTTGCAGCGGCCAGTGAAGGAAACGACACATGGATTCCTGCTCCTGCCGCCACCAGCCCAATCTCAAGCTCGAAGCCCTTCCATACTGGAAACCAGTGGATGCTTCAGCTCCATCCCCAGAAGGGTTCCCAGCACCAAATCGATGGCACCGCTCCAGCCCGCGGGGCCAGGCACCGGGAGATGCGCAGGGCACCTGCAACACGAGGAATTCTTGAGCATAGGGCCGTGCACAGGTTCCTCTGAGCACCGAAAGCAGCCGTCCGC
>NW_010125749.1:9717-19616 GCF_000699245.1 Pterocles gutturalis | reverse complement strand
GTTTTAGCTGTAGCCAACAAAGTCCACGTCGTTTATAGGGCAACTGCCGTCCTAGTGAATGCTGCTGTTCTGCCAGCACTCCCAGCCCCAGAGACTGCACGAGTTGGGGACCTGGTCTGTACATCACCTTTTCTTTAACACTGAAGGCTCAACTCAGATTATTATTTTTTATTTAAATATCTCATAAGATGCTTTATCTCTGCTGAAGACATTAGGTGACAGATAGATATATAAATATATATATTTACATATACAGTTTTTATTTAAACATTTAAGATCTGGAGCTGCCTATGCAACCGTACCAGACATGAATAACGTCCACAGCTCTCGTCTCCGTGCCCTGGTATCAGCCCTGCAGGGGCACCACCGGAGGATTTCCCGAGGATGAGGACCTGTGAGGCTGAGCCAGGGGCCAGAGGAGAGAGGGTCACTGCACTGGCAATGCTGGAGGTTGTTACAGAAAGGCCCAGGAGAACTTTGGACACAAATACCAGGGGGCTTGAGAGTGTGCTCAATACGCTAAATTCAGCCTTGCCTTGGAGGTTCACAGGTTTTTAAAATGCCAAAATCCACGCAGCTGAATTGCTGCACCGAGGGCCTGGTCGTGCAATACTGCTGTGCCAGCGACATCGCGCTTTGTCTACACGCACATCGTACCACACCTGTCCCCCGTGCCCACGCTCCCTCCGTCAGTATTTGCAAAGCAGGTGGCTGATGCTCTGCCGTCGCCGTTTCCTCTGGAACGAGGTTTGGGTTTGATGTGTGCCCTTCCCCCTGCACAGTCCCACTCTTCGGGGTGGCAGCTGCTCACTCTTATCTTCATGAAGGTGCATTTGAGATCTTCCCTGTCCCAGGCCAGTGGCTGAGCTGTGCTCTCTCCAGTGGCTGTAGGCACTCGAGTGCCATTTCCCTGCAGCCCTGTTTCCTGCACTCGGCCTCCCCCAGCCCAGCTGACGCTGTGTCACCGTGACGCTGCGGCAGCGTGGGGAAGGAGGGCGAGCACGGGCCTGGAGAAGGAGTCAGGACTCCAGAGAAAGGGCGTTGGTTCTGTCAACTCCCCACTCCCTTCTTCTGTTTCCATGTCTCCCCCAGTTCAGATGCTCCCCTCCAGCGCAGCGCACAGCTCCAGGAGGTGAATACACCTCGTGTATCGCACTCCTGTTGAACAAGGGGCTGCGGCTGGGTCGCAAGCGGGACTAAATCAGCAAAGGCAACGCCAAACCGGGACTGGATGTGAGCTGGGTCTGGAAGCCGGGTGTCCTGATCGTGGTGTAAGTCTGTTCACAGGCACAGGAAGGTAGTTATTAAATCTGGGGTTTATCTCCCATATACTGGGACCTCCAGTACAGCACAGTAGTAGAGATGGTCAGTAACTCCAGTTACCAGTTAGCTGGTTAACACCCACCGCCCAGCCAGTCTCTGCCCAGGCAGATGGGTTCTGAGTGGGACTCCCGCAACAACGTGAGCTTTCCTCCTCCTCAGACTCCACACGACTCTTCTCCAAAGTCACCTAAAATACCTTAACAAGAGCTTTAAGATTTGGCTAAACAACTAGAGCCAGAAATTTTCCTCGAGTGCCTGGGCATCCTCTGGAGAACAGCAAGCGGGTGCTAGAAATAACAAAGCAAAGCAAATCCAGAACAATGCTTCATTTCCCACCTCGTGCCACTATTTACATTCGTAGGGGAAATGGCTCTGTAGTCTAGGAGCCAAACACTTGGCTTTAAAGGCACAAGAAAGTCTGATTCCCTTTAAGAAAGTCCTTATTAAGCTGTTTAAAAAGAAACAAAAAGCAACCCAACAGTCATTTCATCTCATCTCGGAGACCAAAGATCAGCCACATTTCCTAAATTGCTTTTCTGATAGGCTCACTCTGTTGTAGCATTTGCTGCCAACAAAACGAAGGGTTCCTGCTAAAGTTCAGAGATTAGGGATTGTCCTTAATTCTCAGGAGTCGACAATGAAAAGGGAATTTAAGTGTTCTGTGATTTCAGTAGCTCTCCTTCCTCCTGCCAAGCCCCAGTCCTGGGTAGAGGAGCCCGGCGCTGCTGCAGGAGGCCGAGGTTTATCTTCTGTGCATGGGAAGGAAATCGCTGTGGCTTCCTTTTAACAAGGCAAGAGGGAAGGGAGCAAGCAAGGGAGTGAGGAGTGAGTCCTACCTGCGGCAGTTTCGCACCAGGGGATCCCTGAACCCCTGCTCCCACGTGCTCCAGGCTGGGGGAAGGCAAAGCAGCAGCCAGGGTAGCTCAGAGGAGACCAGCAGAAGGGAGAGGAACCTCCTCTGGACACTGCTGCTTCACACGTTGGTGACCCACATTCGAATGGCCAGAAGCTGAAAGGCTGCATTTCTGGTTGCGTGTTTCTGGTTTCAGCTGTGAAGTTAGTTCAGTTAGTGCTCCTGTAAAGGTGTTTGGTCTGTTAGAGGGAAAGGAGCTCACTGAGGTCAAGGATCTGTGATGAAGGCAGTAAGAGGTACATCAAGTCTGGACATGGAACATACGTGTTACCGAACAGAAACCAGACCTAAGCTGCTGCATAAGCCCCTTCCCTGGGTTCTAACGTCCTGTTCCTTGTCCCAGGACACCAGCCCAGTTCTGCCAGTACACGACTTGGGGGAATTCACTGCCTGGCCTCAGCTTCTCTATGTGCAAAGCCGAGATACTCGCTGCTGGGATGCTGTACAAACAAGCGATGTTGTGTGTCTGCACTCAACTAGAGGCCAGAAGCTCCCCATTATTATATAAAACATTTACAAGATTGTATTACCGTGCTGAGCTCTGGGCTTGGCGTGCCCTGCAGCGCAGGCTTCCCCTGTGGCTCCAGCGTGTGCAGGCACAGATGGAACCAGGCTCGGAGGCTGTTCGGTTGGTGACCTCGTGGAGCAGTGTGGGAGCAGTGGAATCATTTTTGGAAGTGTTTCTGGAATGAGAACAGAACTCTAGGCTGAACACATATTACTGCTATCCAAGATAAGTAAGAACCCTCATTAAAATTAATTTCTGTTTTTATGAAGAAAGGCTATTAATAGGAAAAGCTAATTAAGTAAAGAATCTATTTTAGTGTCCATCACACCGAATGAAGCAAGATGCCAGCCTGTCACCTACGTAGCTGTTCCGGTCATCCAGGTTATCTTTGTGGTTCTAAACTTCGACAACAAATTAAATAATCCCCATAAGGACAGAAATACCTTTAAAGCCACTGCTATTTTGCACACAAAATCACTTCATGTGAATGTCTGAAAATTAGAGTACAAAAAAAAAAAAAAAAAAAAAGCCCTTGAAGGCATTTGAAACTGTATGGGACAATACCAGCAGAAGGCAGTGAGGACCACTCCCCCCCTCCCATCGCCCCAGGACAGGGAGCCATGCCAGGGGAAAGGGGTGCAGGTGATCGGCTGGTGCTGCCGTGTCTTGCCCCCACCCCTGTTTCTCTGCCCCTGTTCCCCACCTCTGCTCGAGGGTCGCCCATCTCTGAAGGTTTGCCACAAGGCACAGGCTCCTTCCACCTTCCCGGCGCTCTCGGGGACCCGCAGCGTCGGACGCAGCCTGGCTGTGTTCCTCAGGGTCCGTGCGGGGCGCAGGGTGGCCGGAGCACACCAGGGAGGGTCCCGGGTGCCCCGCAGTCAATCCCAAGGGCTTGCTTCTACTCCACTCCATAAAGCAAGTGTTAACACAGCTCATACTGCGCTTGCACCCGTGCACTCGTTACAGGCACAATTAGGTGGTTTGTACACAGCGAGAGGAACAGAGTTAATGGGATCTGCACAAGGAGGCAAGAAAATTACCCAAAAAGCAGCAAGCTGCCAGCCCACGTAACTGTAATGCCCCCTGGTGCTGTTGCTCACAGAGCTGGAACCTGCATGAATGCAAGAGCCTCTCCCCTTTTATAGACTAAGAGAGAGGGTGGTGAAACCCTATAAAGGAGTGGCCGTACGCTGGAAAGCAGAGTTCCTCTCTGCACCCTCCATCCTAATTGTTTTTTTCTCCATTTGCTTTATTGTTTGGTAAACCAGCACTTACAATCACTTTTGCTACGTGATGTACGGGAGTATATAGTATATTTTCTTGTTATACAAGGGAAGAGTATAAAATAGTTTTCTGATTTCTTTCAGAAGCAAATGACTATTTTATTTTTTAAGAGCAAATTGATTGTGAATCTCAGAGTATAAAAAAGAAAAGATAAATAAGCCAAATATATACCTTTATGTAAATTAAGAAATAAAAGTATTTAAAACATACCTCCTGGCTCCCTGTCTCGTGTCACCTCTCGCCCTGGTTGCTGTCTGCAGGGCTGGTCCCTGGGACAAGGCTGCCCCGAGCTCCACCAGCCACACCGAGGACAGGCTGAGGTGGGTGGAAATGAACCTGCCTGGACACCAGCCTGCCTGGAGCTGGGTTAAAAAGTGACACCATGAGCTGGGAAGGTCAGAGGGAGCAGAGGGTGGCGGGTGATGGCCTTTTTTTTCCTCTCTGAGTTGGCTGCCTGCCTCCAGCCCAGGACCGGAGCAGGGAGGGAAGAAGCTGGTGGTGGGCACAGAGGCAGGGTCCCGCTCCATCCCCTTCGAGGCCCCTCACTGCACAGCAACGCCCCACCCGAGGGCTAAAAGACCTCGCTGAGCTGAGTGACGAGGACTGCTAACGTGGGTCGGGTGTTCGGGAAGATGGGCACGAAGCCAGCCAGGAGATGAATTCCCAAGCGGGCAGTGCCATGGTAGGGCACCTTCTCCCTGCGCCAGCCCTGCCCGCCAGCTTCACAGGGTGGTGGCATCTCGCTTGTGGGCAAACGAAGGGGCAAAGGGACAGGTTCTGCTGCTTCAGGAGCACCGCAGCCCGCCTGTTCTGCTGCCGTGGTCTGCAGGGGCAGCACCGACAAGGTGTGTTCGAGTCTCCCCACCAGCCATGGAAGAGACCTCTCCTGCGGTCCCCTGCAGCACCTCCCGTCCATGTCATTGTCCAGGCCAGGACACCCCTGCAGGCAAAGAATTTGGTGCTTAAACAATCAGCCCTGATCGCCTTTTGGCAGCGCATCCCGTGGCTTTCAGCGTAATCATGCTGTGTAAATGACTTAATTGAGCATAATTTTATAAAGTCTGATGTTCCAGCAGCTAAGCTCTGAAGCTCAGCAGCTTTAGCTGCCATCAACCAACAACTGCAAACGTGACTATGCTGCTCACATTTATTTTTTTTTATCATGGACATACTCAGGCATGTGCGTGCACACCCGCCTTCTCTTCCAGCCCCACGTGCCCTTTTCATAAATCCGCCCCACGCTGTTTCTGGGGAGCTCTTACCAAGGCCATCTGCAGTGTGACAAAGGGACACCAGCCTCACGGCATGGGCTGGCACAGGGCGGCTACGCTGACCACCTCCAGCACCTACTGCCACCAGAGCTGCGTGTCACCTTGTGAAGCCCAAGCTCGCACGAGCTGATGCTGTTTGTGCTGTGGGTGTCCTGGGCTGGTCGCTGGAGCCTTTCCCAGGTTGTACAAACCGGTCCCGACAGCACGGCAATCTCTCGTTTGCTCCTGATCAACTCCCAACATGCCGCAGCCACCTCTGGTTGTCCCTGGCAAAAATCTCCAGCTGACACATAGCACGTTATTTAAAAAATGCAACTGTAAAGTTTTAGCATTTGAAAATAGGCTTAAAAAGACACAATGTTTACTGCACTAGCCGTCAGCTCAGCCCTCTCCGTGGCTCTGTGCGATGACCGACAGATGCAGGGCAAGGCAGCAGAACCCCCGTAGCCCGGCGTTCCCCTGCCACAACGAGCCGTGACGTGACCCTGTTTGCTGCCTGGGTGCTGGGGACAGAGGCTCCACGTGGCATCAGGAGCCAGCCCGGGACACCCCTCGTGGCACAGCCCGTCTGTCGGGAGAGGCACTGCCCCAATCCAAACCAGCACCAAGCCACCGGGAGCATCCTGCCCACCCCCAGCACGTGCTGCTGGCCTCCTGCTGACCAGTGACAGAAACAGAACACCACAAACTCTTTACACAACGTTTTGAGCCAATTCCTGTAACCTTCGGGCTTCTGGTTATAAGGAATGACTCCTTTAAGAGCGAGCAGAGACCTGTCACCATTTAAGCCCTGCTGCCCCTAGGATTTGGGAAGGACAGGTCTTCCTTTCCCTGAGAAAGGGAGAACAATAAATATACAACAATAAATACTCACCATTCTGCATGCGGGACCTGCAGGGAAGCGTTTCTGAAGACAGCAAGACCAGGCATGTGTCCTCCCTGTCTCTCAGATGTCTCCCAGGTACGTCCCAAGCCTGTCCCAGGTCATACTTTACATAAGTCCGGAAGAGCTGGAAATAACCTGGGACTCATGTCTTGGCAGCAAGAGCAAGTCAGAAAAAAAATCTCCATTTCTGTTGTCCCAAACTGCAACGTAAAAACAATTGCAGCTGGTTTTCTCAAGGAGAGGACTGGCTGCTGCTGCTTGATCACAGCTGCAATACCTGTGACTTCGCATGGATGCTGTGGAGCACACCGGCCACAGGTGACACATCAGTGCCAGCGCTTTGCCCCGCTGCATGACACCTCCCACCCCACGGGAGCAGGTCGCTGGCACTACAACCAGGGCTTCTGCTGCCCCGCCACGATCCTGCGCTGCAGGGCAGCCAATTCCTCACCAGCCTGGTTAGCAGGGTGGCCAAGCCACCGTTTGCTGGGACCCCTGCAGCGCCGTGAAAAAGCCATGGACGGATCTAGACTGATCTCACCTGCAAGCAGGAGATTCAGCGGGAGGACAGAGACCTTAACACGGCTGTTCCAGCACAGGCTCAGCTTGGGACAGGCAGATTTTTTAATCACCTTTGCAGGGAGCACATTTTACAGCCCAGCTTCACCTGATGGCCACACACAGCCTCATGGCCAGCCTTGTCCCAGCCTTTATTCCCCGTCCAAATCCTCCCCCAGAACTCAGCACCAACTCTTCTGCCAGCCACAGGCAGTGGAGAGAGTCTTAACCTACGCTGGGACCAAACAATCAGGACTTCAGTTGGAACACTCTCCAGCCAGGAAGCAGGCACCGGGCTGGGAAAGGCAGCTCACAGCCCTGCTCCTCCCAGCACCCGCCTGGGACAACGGCCGGTCCCCAGCAGTGCACACGGAGGAGCGCTCCCTTGAGCCCCGTGCCCTGGAGCTCAATTCCATTTTCTTGCATTCAGGAGAATCCTTGAGCTCTCATCACTGCCAAAGAGCACCTGAGCCCAGGACAGCAGAGGGGAAAAGGCTTCATTAAAATCAAAGCCTGCTCTAGCCCCCAAAGCCCTAAAGGTCCAGCGACAGGCAGGACATGAAATCAAGCAAGATGAAACCTCTGCGATGGTTAAAAGGCTCAAGCAAGTGCCAGTGGAACACGATTTGACGCGGTGGATTAGTGACTGCTTTCCATAAACTGTGCATCTGGAGTCAGGTAATTTAATTTAATCGGCACAAGGTCACCAAAGCACAACTCGCACAGTGCCCCGCAGCTTTCCTGCCCCTCCTCCCCTGGACCACTCTGCCAGCGCTGGAGACCCACCACACGTGAGCACAGCAGCCTCCACGCCGGCACGGTGGAGGCCAAAGTCACTTTCTCCAACCTGGCACACCCAGCTGCCATCCCTCTGCCAGAAACGGCTGGCATGGCATCGGCCTCAAGCTGTGACCTCCCTGCTCTCTCCCCAAAAGGACAGTGACAAACTGATCCGCATGAACTCCTAACCTCTGTGACCTGGCAGATATCCCAGAGTGGCCCAGCTAGCCTCCGTGGCCCAGCTCACACTCACGTGGGCAAGGGCTCACCCGGCCGCAGTGGCCACAGCAGGAGCGTGGGCTCTGGGGTGCTGGGCAGATGCGCTCTCTGCAGACAGGAGAGGGTTCCCCCTTTGCTGCCTGCCCTGCCTGGAGAGACCTCTCTCATCCAGCTCGCTCCAGGGAGCTGGTAAGTCAGAACCTGCTATTTAAACCAGTCACATATTGGCAGCAGCAAGCGAGAAAGAATAGATACAGAAAATGATGCTTATCCCCAGCGGAAGCACTGGGCCTGCCATGCGCAGGGGATGGAGACTCCAGGCTGCCACAGCAGCTCTGCTGAGAGCACCGGGAACGGCTCTTTCTGTAACTGTTGTTTTCACCAGGACCTTCTGCTCTCCTGCATCTCTGAGCCTGCAAGTGCTGGAGAGCTCAACTGGTCCTCCAAACAGCTCAGCGTGCTCTGTGGGGCAGGAACCACACCGGCTGAGGGGGGAAACCCTTGTAAGACAAGGCTGCACCCCTAAAGACTCAGAGGGGCTGAAGCCCCTGTTTTGAGGCCACTGTACCTGCTCTGCCCATCGCCCGCCAGGCCCAGGATCAGGCTCACAGTCCCACAGAAGAGTGAGGTGGCACCATCCAGACTGGTGCAGCACAGCCCTGGCACTGCTCCAGGCTGCTCACAGCCCTGCTGTCCTGAGCACCAGGCTCAGCTCCCACGACACAATCGAGCTGCTGACCAAAGAGACAGCCCAGGGGGCTCTAACGCTGTCTTCTCACTCCCAACGCACCCACATACCTGTGCGCTCGCCCTGCTTCCCCCCCCCACCACACCTGTGCGCTGCTTCTCCTCCAGCTCTGCAGGGGCAGTAGTACAGAGTCCCAGCGTGTCCTGCTTCCAGGCACAGAAAGAAAGCCTTAGAGAAGACAGTGCTCAGATTTAAAACCCCTGCTGCCCTTCAGAGCATCTCCGGATCATGAGACACAGATGGCCCCAGCCTGCCAGCCTCTCATGCGCTGCATTTGCATAATGTCACCACGCGGGAGGCATCTGGAAGGGCTTAGCTGCGATTGAGGTTTGAACACGGCAACGAACCAGCTTTCAGCACTAAATGGCAGAGGCAGGGCAGTATCCCCAGTGCTGACAGGCCCCTTTGAAGCAGAGGCACCCTTTTTCTTGGAGACAAGATAGGCAAAAATAACAGCCAATACCTCCTGCCTGGGAACAACGGCGTGCAGCTCTTCTGCGGGCTGCAACATCAGCTGTTCCAGCCAAGACCCTGCAACAACCTCCAGATTAATAAGTGGCTTGGGAGAACATGGCCAGCAGGATGAGTCCAGCCCTGAATTGATCAGAATTGGTTGGTATTAGAGGTGGGGAAATTCCAGGTGTGGGAGCACCACAGAGACGCAGGCACCAGCCACATCACTGCAGGACTGATCTGCGTTGTCCTGGCCACCTCCCTGCAGCCTCCATCCTGCTTGGGGACCAGTGGCTTCCTGCAGCCCTGCTGAGGCTGGAGGCCAGCAGTTGGTGCGTGTGGGCAAAAGGACAGCTTCCCTTCGCAGGCTGAGGACTTCAGCAGCCCTGCAGAGCTCCCCTTCCCCTCCCGACCCAATTTGTGCCACCACCTGAAGGATGCTTGACTTGCAGAGTCCAGCTCCTGCCCCTCTTCCTCCAGGATGGACACGGGCTGTGTCCTCCAAGGCAGCGACAGTGCTCCTCGGTCCTGCTTCCCTCGAGTGACAGGGGAAGCCAGCTGTGAAGGCAGAGAGTGAAAGGCAGGAAAAAAAAAGGACATTCCCTGCTGAGCCTTGCCAGCAGGTGGGCACAACAACCCCAGCCCTCGCCTGCGGCTAACAGGCGCCAGTGCACTCTGGGATGTGCAGCGACCTCGCAGGATCGCTGCAGTGACAGGGAAACGAGCAGAGGCTGCGCCTGCCCAGGGGTCTGCAACCGAACACGTCTGCATTGCAGCCAGCAGCTGTCTCCCAGGGAGTTTTACGCCTTTTGAGAACAGAATAATTGAAAAGGCAAATAAATAGCCAGGGGCAAACACAGCCCTTTGCAGCTCTTCTCTCACTCCCTCCAAAAGCAACATGACATTTCTGGCGCCCTTATCTGTGGCTGGTGGCCCAGACCCCACTGCGGGGCGGG
>NW_010125749.1:0-9609 GCF_000699245.1 Pterocles gutturalis | reverse complement strand
GGGGACTGCTCCCTGCGATGCTGGGACAGGAATGACAGCCAGCCACCAGCCCATGCCTTCTGGCCTCCAGGAGCAAGGTGGTCAGCAGGGGGGAGCGAGGAAAGGAGGGAGGAGACTTTGGAGGCACCTACAACGTAAGCAGGGTTTCAAACGCTGTGAGACTCAGCTCTCAACAAGAAGCAGGTGCCCAGCACACCCTGGCACTCTCCAAAGGGGTGATGGCATTCCGGCATTCAGGAGCCTGGGGGCACATAAGCAGATGCAATTCCAGGCAGTCACCTTTGTAGACTGGTGTGAGCCTGCTGGTAACAGGGGCCTTCACAGCTGCACAGAGCCTGCTGGCCTGGCAGACCAGCAAATCGATCAACATGTCGTTTGTTTCACTGTTTTATTGATGTCCCTTGTGCTATCACAGGGGCCACCACCCCTCCTGCACCCAGCAGCAAGAAGGCAACAAAGCCAGATCATGGCAGCTACCGATGACACCTGAGTGGCCAAACTGGATATATCTGAACCCAGCACACGCACGTGCCAGCCCATTTAACTCCAGGCATTTAGGAGTCAGCGTCTCCCAGACTGCAAAGCTGTGAGTGCTGCTGGGCCTGGACAGAAACGTGCCTTTAGAGGTTACGTCTGAACCTCCCACGGGGCTTGACCACACAACTCAGAAATGTCAGCACACCTACCACAGCTCCCCAAGAAATCCAAACAAGCCTCTCACTGCTGCCTTGGGAAGCTGTGGAGACAGGAGTCTGCACTCCCAAGCACAGGCTGTTCAGCACGGTCAGAGAAAAGAGACTAAGCATCTGCCAGAGCCTGCAGGGTATGTGACCTCCTGAAGCTCCCTGTGCTCTAGCTGAACCCTCCACACAAGTCAGACCCGCAGCTTCAGAGCTCAGCATCATGGAAGGTTTATTTAAAGTCATGAAGGACATAAAAACTATAGTTATAAAAGATATTAAAACAGTCCTCTGAGCCCTGCTAGCCATGGCAGGCCTGCTTGAGTCCATGGAGTTTAGTCCTGCGGCTCTGCAGCTTTTTTCTCTTTTCTTTTCTTCTTGGCCTTGCCCTGCTTCTGCTGGTTGGCTTTGCTAGTTTGCTTCTGCTGGGTCTCCTGGCTGACACTCCCCTTGCTTTTCTTTGCAACTGGTACCTGCTCAGCTTCATTGCCTGCATCACCTTTTCTTTTTTTACACATCTTCTTCTTCTTCTTCTTCTTCTTCTTGTCAGCCACAGCATCTCCTCCTTCAACAGGTTCCTCCCCACTGCCTGCCACTGCCACTCCATTCTCCCTGACCCCTTTCTTACGATTCTTATGTTTGCTGCTACCAGGCACGAGGCCTTTCTTCTGCTTGGGGGTTTCTGTGCCCAGGGGCTGCTCCTCTCCGGCTGCTGGTTCTCCATCTTCACTAGCTCCTGGTGCTACCCCATTCTCCTGGATGCCTTTCTTGCGATTCTTGCGTTTCTTGGTCTCTGGCAGGAAGCCTTTCTTCTTCCGCTTCATCGGCTCTGCTTCCTGTGCAGGCTTATTGGCCGTCTTCTCTTTCTTGGGCTTCCTGCAGAGAGAACGCCAAAAATCAAGAGCAACTTAGTTTACAGCCAGGGAGCAGTGTGATCCATGCTACAGGCAGTCCACGAACAGGCAGAAGCACAAGAAAGGTGCAGGAAGCACAGGCATGCTGCAAGGATGAGCATCTGATGGTCCCCAGTCCACACAGAACTGGTTAAATGAACAGCGGGAGCCAGACCAGGACCCATCCCCATTCCCCAGAGCAGATAACACTGTCCTTACCACCTTCTCCAGCACACCAGCCTGTGGCCCTGTGTGAGGCTACTGAGACACTGACTGTCTGTCCAAGGAGACAGCCCCAGCGAGGCCTTCGCTGTGCTAAGAATCCCAAGAGCTCTTCCAGCAAGAACCCCCAAAGACCTTTCCAGTCCCATCTCGGCAGCCCTTGCATGCGTGCAGGACATCCACTGCTGCTGCTGTTCTCTGACAGAGCCCGTCAGCAGCTTCACCACCACCCACTCTGGGTTGCTCTGCACCAGCTCAGTCCCCAGAGGGGAGTCCTGAAAGGAACCCGGCTCTAATTCCATGACCTGGTTTTCAGTGTGAAGCTTTTTGGATAGTTTTTCAAGCCGCATCTCCTCAGAGTTGAAAAACACTATCCTGACAACCTGATGTTAGCACTTGCCTCTCAGCACCTCCATCAGGATCCTGTGCACAAGCCACAGGCTTGTTCCATCTCACCTGTACAAAGATCTCTGCGTGTCCTGGCAAGGTGGCACCAACGGTGACAGCAGCCTGCAGCCCTGAACCCCAATCCCGTCCTCACACAGCACGCACAAGCTCAGCGTTTCCTACCTTAGCAATCCCCCTCCTAGCTGCAGCCTCTGCTAGCTCTTAAACCAGGCCTTATCCCTGTGCCAGCCCTGGCAGCACGATGCCAAGGGACCTGTGCGAGACTGGGCAGGGGCCTGGGGCTGTGTCACAGGGCTGGGTGAGGCCACCGTGCCCTGCAAGCCTGCTCAAGGCATTAGACGGGGCCACAACAACAGCTTCAGCTGGCTGGTATGATTCCTCCCTGCCTGTGAGCCCTCTCAGTGAGCCACGTGCAAGCATTTCCCTCAGAGACTCTTGCTGGGCTGATACCACAGACCAGCCACCCATACACTGGGACCGCAGCTCCCAGTCGTGAGCAGAGCACCCAGCATTCCAGTGTGTCTCACTACATACTGCCAGCAGGAAGGGGAAACAAAAGTTCTGACTGCAAGATATTGATAGAAAAGAGGAAAAGATTCTACACTTTTTTTTTTGCCCTGGAGCAAAAGTCAAATCCAATTGCCCTTTAATATAGGAGCACTACAGCATGAACATGGAATGGTCCTCAGCTTTTGGAGCTGCAAGGCAACCATTCCAAGCATCAGGCTGGGGATCCAGACACTAAGGAGCCCAAGAATCACTGGAGAGGACTGAAGGTCCTGGTGTGTACTCTCTGGTATCTAGTGACCTCCCAGGACAGCCACTCATTCCTTCCAGCCTCACATTTGCAGAGCCAAGCCCTAGTGATGTGGTAGGAGCTCAGTGACTCATTCTAGCCTAGAAATTTCTCTGCAATTCTGGCAATGGCTCTTAAACCAGGTGACCACTCAGGACTACTGAAAGCAGGCACTCCATCCCTGGGTGATCAGCTGTCTTACCTCTACTGGCAAGACACAATCAGGTTATCAGACATGCCTTACAATCCTTTCCCATCAAGGACCAACCCT
This sequence comes from Pterocles gutturalis, assembly GCF_000699245.1. Lineage (NCBI taxonomy): Eukaryota > Metazoa > Chordata > Aves > Pterocliformes > Pteroclidae > Pterocles > Pterocles gutturalis. The sequence goes on along the minus strand of NW_010125749.1, from coordinate 6,339 downwards.
AAGCATGTAAGCACCTGGAACAATGACCCTAGTGTTGTTCTAAACAAGCAAAACAAATGTTTCAACCTCACCAACCCAGGAGCTCAGTGCCTTGACTTCCTTTCTCTTCCCACTTCCTCACATCAATGGAGACAAGTAGGACAGGCAGGCAGTCCCCAGGCAAGCCAAGAAGCCAGAGTGCCAAGCGTACATACGTGTAATTCAGCCAGCGCATGACGTTCCAGTAGAGAGAGTCGAGACGTGCCGAATTCCCAATGCCTTCTGGCTGGTTCAGAGCTAACAGCACTTTTTCCAACTCCGTCAACGTCACACGCAGCTTCTGCAAGAGGCAAGTACAAACAGCCGATTTGCAGAGTGAACACAGAAGGGGCACTCACAGCAGCTGGGCAGAGGGTATCCTCGGGATAAGACTATGGCAGGAATAACCAACCCTGCCTGGCTTCTCCAAGCCGCTGCCCTCAGCCCACTTGCACCACCTCTTCAATACAAGGGCAAAAACTGGTGACTCACACCATGCCACCAGGTACAGGGTTTGCTTGAAAACTGGGTCTCTAGCACAAGAGGCATGAGGCTAACAGCCAGAATTGTACTGGCATAAAAGCGATTCAAGGGTCCTTTGCTCCTCTTTCCTTTTCAGTTTATGGCTGGGAGCAGGGGGGAGAAGACATGTGACTATGTACCTACCTAAAAGAAAAGCAGCAGCGTTTTCAGTCTGGTTTCTAAAGGATGCAATCATTCTGCCTCTGGTTGCCTCTACAGCTTCCATAATCTGCTGGATAATTTCGGTAAAACCCAACAGAACAGGGCATCTCAAAGCCTATTTAGTTCCTACAAGAGCCTTGGAAATAATCTCTCTCCTCCACCCACTTTCCCATTAGGTCTTCACAAAGAAACAGGCTGTGGTGTGAGCTCTGTGCTTATCAGTAGGAAACTGGGCTTCAGCAATTCTGCTGGTTGTGTTATTTTGCTCTGGTAAATAAGATCGCGTTGGAGACTTATTTTGTCACCTATAGAAAATCTGCTCATATTCAAAAGAGACTTTTTTCATCAGGGAAAACAAAGCCTCAGAACAAAGCTTCACTGCCACTCACAAGCCTCTAAGTCTCGGTGTATGGAAACTAAAATCTCTGGAGTTCAGTGGAGAGGACAGAGCAATCACCTGGGACAAAACCCAGCCCGCCCTCACACTGTCCCAGGCCATATTTCTGCTGATAAGAAGGGAGAAGCCACATGCATTTGCAGAACACTGCACAAATCCTTCAACAAGCTCTTGGAGATCAGCAAAAAAGAGCTACGGATAACTCCTTCAGACATGAAGGCCCTTCTGTCCTCAAATCCAGCTGGGCATTCCCTCCAGGGGTTCCTTGGGTAAGAAATGAGGTGGGATGTAGCGATGGAGCAGTCACAAGGTAAAATCCAAGCGTGACATTTAAAGGAGGCCTTGGTGGGATTCCGAAGAACTGCCATTTGCCACACATCAAGTCACACGCTCACCTGCTCCGTCACAGTTTTGAGTAGGAAATTCAACAGCTCCAAGTTCTTGTCAACTTTCTCTTTCTCAGCTTTCAGGATGCACTTGCCAACCGTTTTCAAACTCTGAAATTAAACGGGGAGATGGAGAAGCTGCATGAGTTAAATGGGGAAACAAATCACTCTTCTCAGCAGGGAGCAGAAAATGAGTAATGACTGGTGGGATTAACCTCTCACCAAAATAACTCTGGAACACAAAACCCACCAAACTCTGGAAGTGCTCGGGAGGGTGACTGGTGGAAGCTGCTGATGCACGGGTTAATTAAGAAACAACTGGACAAAATAAGAGCAAGTGTACCACGAAGGCACAACCCTGATGTTCTCCCTAGTTTCTAAGCTAAAGCACAGCTGGAGACATGTTGCTGTCTCCTGGAAAAAAAAATCACAAGGAAATATCTGCCCCTGCCCTAGAAAGGCCAGGAGACTGACAGACAACAGACTCACCTGAGGGACAACGGCTACTCAGCTGCAGAAGCTGGGATTTACACGTAAAACGCTAATGCGAAAATCCATTAACACGCATGCCTAGGAAATCCCAGTGGCCAGCATTAGAACAGAGCTTGTGAATCAAGCTTAAATTCACTGAAATGACTGAGGAAAAAAAAAAATCTCATCTCTTTGTGTTCCCTTGATGTGCTGCGGGGTTTCTGAGACACTGAAAGGTCTGGCTTAGAGGAAAATCACTCCAAAGATAGGTCAAATAAAAGCCAGAGTTATTTACAAGTGGAGAAGGGCAGAAAACAGCCATAAAAAGGCAGCTGGATCAAAGAGGCGGCCCAGGGGCTCAGGGGTACTGATCCCCGCCTGCAGCTGGTCCTCGCAGCCCCACTTCCATGGTAGTTTTCTTCCTGACTCTACTTCTGCGTGCATGCACACACCACAGCAAGCCCCCACAGCTTGCACGGATTACGCTGAGATGAGAGGGGGTTTGCAGGGACAGGCTTCTCGCAGCCAGTGGCGCGCCACAGCGCAGCCTTTTCCCTAGGGGAAGCTGCTCTTGTGGCCAAGCCTGCCTTTGCTCGGGGTTCAAACACACCAGCCCCCGAGGTCCACCCCAGGCTCAGCATCCTGGGCGCCTCAGGCAACACGCACCACTGGTAAGCCACTGCCCCAAACCTGTGTCCAGGAGATGCAGCCTCTCCGGTTAGACCATCTATTGCTTTTGCTCCATCCAGACTGGAAGGATTTTTAAGGACTCTGAGCAAACTATTCTCCATCTATATCAAGATAAAGCTGGCAAATAAAGTAAAAATCCTTGCAGACACAGAGAGAAGAAAGAAATTTATTCCCCAAAGCAAGCTCTTTCAGAAAAATGATGGCCAGCAAGAGCGTAAGGAACACTTTTGGCAGAAAAAGTGGGGAGACCAGATAACATATCTGCAAGAACAACAGCCTTCAAGTAGAACTATTTACTGTCTGTACAGTCTCCACACCCTGGGAGTCTGTTTTTTAAATAATAAAGATAGAGTCATTTCCTGGACAGGATGGTCCACTCAAGCCCTGTATTATAAAGCCACCATGATCTGCTGGCTGGAATTCATGCCACAACTTTATCTGACTATCAATAACTCACTAATTACTCTCTCCTGATACAGATAGATGCGCTGCAACTCTATTCCAGAGCTGTCATTAACCTACAAGGTCACAAAATTCAACAGCTCTGAAGTCTCTCAGGTAAAATGAGAAACAAGTACAGGGTGTGTGATTAAAAAAACCAAAAACTTCATGTATAGGATGTAACACCCCACAGGCCATGCACACTCCATTTATTAGGCTTACCACAATAAATAATAATAATAGTAATAACACCACCACCAACAAGCAAATCCATTAAGAAAACAAAAAAGCCTGATTTGCATGAAAATTTTCCTTGCAATTTGAAGAACAAGATATTGCCAGGCTAACAGTTATTATTTGTGGATAAAGTGGCTTTCCGAGAGGCTATTAAGTTGAGATCCTTATTTTGCTAAGGTGTGCACAAGTTCAGTGAGAGAAAAATCACTGTGGATTGTCAGCTCTTCAGGACAGGGGGAATCAGGGCAGTGCTGTGAGAAGGAGTCACAGTGAAGCCAACTGTCATTTCATCTTTTTAATATGCAAACAGTTTAGAATTTAAAAGGTGTTGAAAATAAATTGCATTTTCCCTTCACTTTAGATGACTGATGCAGACGACTGCATTTAAATCGTGCTGGCTTGACTGTCTGTTCTTACTGTCGTCCCTACTTCCTAGACCTGCCCTGGTGTGAAACAAATCCTCCTGAAGTCAACATAAAGGTCCTATAGCTCTGAACAACACCCGAGGGGCTGATTTTCCGAAGTCTGCAAGTAGTTTTCAGGTGCTTGGAAAATTGGAACGTGCATCTATTTTCGGGTGCCCAAGAAAATTCATGAGACCTGCAGAATGAAAAGAGTGGCTTGCCCGGCTGGAGATGGAAGATCTCACTGGTTGAGCAACACCAGTGCTGTGAGGCTGAGCATCTCTATATGAAAAGCAGTGTTTTGCACCAGTCTGGAAACACAAGCACAGTTCCACCAGCATAAACAGCCAGCAGCAATCCAGTACAATTTAGGTGCTCTGCAAACAAATAGCTCCCTACTGCAATGGATCACTTTCAAACAGCTCTCAAAGAGCAGGAAGGAACAAGGAAAAGGGTGGGGGTGGGTGGAGAAGCCAAAGGGAGCAGCAGAGAAGTAGCAAATAATTAATTCCTGCAGAATGCACTGTTTTCTCTAGTGCAGAAGCAAAATGGATTGGCTTTAAGGAAACTGGATTCAGATACAGCCTTACTATTTCTCCATACGTGTCTTTCCCCTTTCCCTTCTGATACAAAGGCTACAAAAAAAATTTACTCCAAAGAGCACGAAAACACCAGCACCTCCGTGTGTGGTATGGTTGAGTCAGCCAAGCCTCCTCACAGACTTGAGTCCAATCCCTGCTCAGCTCAGTGTCACTTGTTATCCCCACCTCATCATTGCTATCTCAGAGCACTTCCCCATGATGCATTCCACGAGATGGTATCTTCTGTCGAGCGTTGCTTCACTCTCGTCCTCCGGTAGCAGGGAGTGTACACAGTGGGGCGCTTGCTTTGATGGGGTTTGTGTTAGCATGCGACAGCAGCACAAACACGCTGGGCTCTGCTTACATAAAAGAAGCTGACCTCGGACTGAGGCTGTGGGCAAGCCACGGGGAACTGCTCCCAAGGAGTGAAATCCCAAGTCTCTTCAATGGGAACTGGGTCCAAACCTCCACAGTAGCTTTCCCAGCTATTTGTCATAAATTCTTACTACCCAAGGTACCGACCGTTGTCTGTACGTTATGGGTTTGCACAGCAGATTGCTTTGGTCTGCTCCCTGCTCAGCTCTCTGAAAGATGAAATTAGCACGGCCACCCTGGTTGCGTAGGTCAATCCTTTTGCAGGTCTACTGTGATTTAATTTGGGGAATGTCTAAAATACAATGATAAAATTAAAGCAAAAGCTATTACGTAACAGATGGCAAACTGCAACACATGGCAAACATGCCTTAAAATAAAAGCAGTATTTCAGCCATCTGCAGCATCCTTAGGAGAGCCTCAAATACCAGTTAGATCCAAAAAAACTTGCACAAGGTTGGCAAGTATCTCCATTTCACACAGCAAGACTGAGGCACAAAGCAGCAGGTTTGCCCGCAGCTACGCTACAGGTCAGTGATGGAGGGCTACACAAAAACCCAGGAGAACTTGTCTGTCCACCTGTTCTGTGATCCTCTGCTGTGTGCTGTTCGAAAAGGTGTCCAACTCCCCCTTCCCCTGCCCTCTGAAAGCACCACCAACCTAAGGGTCACACAACCCCACCACTCAATACTAAAAGCAGAGACACCACATGGCTTAGACTCCACAGCCACACTCACATCACCTGCTGATCATGCTGGTTTTCTCCCATTTTCTGCTCTTTTTAATCTGCTCCTTCAGTAACAGCCAGTCCCACTTCACAGGGAATCTCAGCTCCAGCTCAGTAATACCTGCGAGGGTTAATCATGCCTGTACATCTCAGCTGTCAGCAGATCTGGGCAGGTCATTTTTCAGAAGGAAAAAATAGGGAGGCACTTTTCACAGCTGGAACTCCCACCTCATCTCAAGGCAATACAGCAACACAGCTACTGCCTCACACTACACGGATTCAGCTGGCAGAGAGGGTTTTGTCTTCTTACATCAAACACGCTGCTTCCAGAAGCCTCTGGCTGTTTCTGGTGCCTGGCACTCCTGGATCCAAAGTTCTCTGCTTCTAGGACTTCTACAAGGAGAACAGCACACCCCCAGCATCTTACCAATCAGTGCTTTTTCTTATATCCCTAATTCCTGCATCACACATAGAGGTATCCCAGCTACTGCAGGGTCCAACCTTTGTTCCATCTCTCTTTGCACTTCACAGCATCCCTCATCATGGAGCAGATCCTCCTGGGAACTATGCTAAGGCACATGGACAATAAGGAGCTGATCGGTGACAGCCAGCATGGCTTAGCTCAGGGCAAACTGTGACTGACAAATTTGCTGGCCTTCTACAATGGGGTTACAGCATTGGTGGATAAGGGAAGAGCAACTGACATCATCTACCTGGACTTGTGCAAAGCATTTGACACTGTCCTGCATGACAACCTTGTCTCTAAATTGGGGAGACATGGATTTGATGGAAGGACTACTTGGTGGATAAGGAATTGGCTGGATGGTCACACCCAGAGAGCTGTGGTCAATGGCCCCATGTCCAAATGGAGAGCAGTGACAAGCAGTGTGCCACAGGGGTTGGTATTGGGACTGGAGCTGTTTAACATCTT
>NW_010125748.1:0-27897 GCF_000699245.1 Pterocles gutturalis | reverse complement strand
AGCGGCAAACACCACAGCAGGCGCGCGGGCTTTCACATGTTTTATTTAAAATGTACATTAAAGTTAGAAAGGGCTGAACAGCGCTGGTTCCTCAGTGCCCGCCGTGTAAATCTGTAACTCGGTGCGGTTCCCTTCCATGGGTAAAAGGGAAACGAAACCGGGTGCGGGGACGGGGAAAGCGTGGCGGGGCGAGGAGCGGGAAGGGCCGGGGCTGGCACCCACGCCTGGGGGAAGCGGATGGGTCACTAATATCATTATTGTACCAGCTGTCAGCATCACCTCTCCCTCATACTGCCAACTTTTCTTCTAAAGAACAAAGAGGAGGTTTAGTGAGGGAAAAAGAAGTGCCACTGGACCCACGTCCACCAGGCGATGGAGCTCGTTAAGGTGGTGAGACACAGGAGGACACCAATGAAAACACACAGGTCTTCTTACTTTATTTCTTTGTTAATATTAAATATTTCGTGGCTGCCAACAGAGCAAATTGCACCGAGTTTATATTTCTTTTGACTCTGAACGCACAGTTTCCAAAACCAACCGAACAACAGCATATTGAAAATATTCCTTAGGCTTCACACCTCATGGAAGCCAGTGACATTTATATTATTAAAGACAAAATTAGAAAAAAAAAATATGCCCATTACAATGTTTGAAAATGTATTCGCTACATCGTTAGTCCAAACATCACCTTTCTGTTGCTCTTCAAAATTCCCGGTAAACAATCAGTTCCCCCGTATCATCTTGTCTTGCCACACAAATTACAAGACACTTCAATTTTAGATACCATGCAAGGCAGTAAAAAGAGCTTCTTTCCAAGACACTTAACACTGAAGACTTGTCCCCCCCCTCCCCAGACATAAGACCCTTAAACTCTTCTAGAAGTGGCAGTCTTCTCCCTCAGACCCAGTGCAGCTGGCGAAGACAGATTAAAAAAAGCTACAGAGAGAGAAAAGGGAAAAAAAAAAAAAAGAGAAAAAAACCAGAAGATTAGCAAAAAAGAGAAAGACATTCAAAAAGCAGGAAAAAGAGATGCAACATGACAACAGCTGACAGAGGAGAGACGGAACCTCTTTGTGGTACCTCAAGTACTTCAAGGAAATCACACAAGTAAAAACATTGTTTCTTTAAAAAGACTTTGCATAACTTTCTAATAAGGCAAATGGTCAGGAAGAACAGCCAGTGACCTGCAGTATGGTAAAAAAAAAAAAATCCACATTAAATGGTTCTTTTAGCTGATAATCTAGAAATCACTGACAGACTGATATTGACTGGTTTTGGGAGCAGACTGACATTTGACAGTAGAGGAACAAGTAAATACTCAAATTATTTTAACTTGCTTCAAAAACCCCACAAAACAGTCAAAGACTTTTAAGGGAAATAAAATGGTATTTATGGTGAAACAGAATACCTAAGAAAATACACTGCAATCATGAGTTTAACTGCCTTGAGTGCTGGAAACCGAGGCCAGACCATCGTCTGATCAGGGTTACTGCATACGGTTTGCTGCTGCCCTGAGCAGCTGGCCAGACAAACACACACGCAGAAACTGTTTGTGACGCTTTAGCATCATCCAGACCAGCTTTCTAGTAAAATTCTCAGCAGCAGCTTGCACTTAAACCAGGATTACCTATCACGGCTAGGTGTGAGGTGTGCTTATCTTCCAAAAACCCAAGATGTGAAGGGTTTTTGTTGAAACTATTTGGCAGGATGCATCCTGATCTTTCAGCAGGGTCAGGATTCACCCATGTACAGAGAGCTTAGCCTGCACACAGTGCGACTGAAGCATCAGGGTCACAACAAGCAAGGCTGAAACAGAAACGAGGATTAAATGCTAGTCTTCAGGTAGCATGAATTAGCAAAAGAAAAAAATAAAAGCAAATAAAAAAAGATAGATGGTGTAATGAAAATTACACCACATATAAAGAGAAAAGAGATTTTTATCTCTCAGCTATGTGATAACCAAAACAAGGTGGTTGTCATTTTAACGTCACCAATAAATAAATTTAAACTGCGTTGTTATTTTGCCAGCAAAAATAACCCACAGAACTTATTTCCACATCCATTATTTATCTGGATGGAGAGGGACCAGGAGAAAGGACAATCCATTAATTGTAGGGGGAAAAAATGTGTAGGATTTAATTGTAGGATTTGCAGCATCCAAAACCTTGTTAGGACTAATTTTACATTGTTTAATAAAAGCAATAACCACCAGTACATAGTGAAGACAGGATCACAACGAGGATATAGGAGAGCAAGGGTAACACCATGACATAACAGCTGAAATGCTGTCACATTTTATTAGACCCTCCGATTTAACAAGTAAATGAAGGTCCATTCCAGCCCATTGTATTCAGGGGTAATTACTCAGTACAGAGCCATGGGTTACTGTAAAAGAAGGGCAAAGAAAACAAAAAACAAAAGAAGTAAATGTTAACCAGAATTCACTGTCTGATGAAGTCTTTATTTAAAAACAAAACTCATCCAGAAATACACAGAGAAGACACCTGCAGGCAAACCACAGTTGCACTTGGCCAGAGTGAACTCCTGGCCCCTGTGAGCAAACACCCTCCTTTTTAGTGCAAATCTTGTACAAAAACAAGGCTTTTGCTGAGTAGAAAATATGAGAAGCAACCTGCCAGCATCTGTATGCTTCTAAACAGATGCCAAATAAAAAAATAATAAAGGTAATACTTTTTGCATTAAAATCAAAAATTGTTGGAATCACTGAGAAGAAAGTCAAAGAAACATCATCGTCTTTCTTCACAAGCAATGATATGTACAGCAAGGTGACCAGCTTTCCCTGAGATTGGATCCAGGATGTGCATCCAGGCCAGCACACTGAGAGGGAGACAAGGCAAGAGATCCTTCGTGACCCCTGCAGCATTCAGAGAACACTTAGTTGCAAACCGTGGATCCAAGTTTGAGAATCCCTCAAGCCTGGGGACTAGAGGTTTGGACTCAGGCCCGTGCCTGTGAGGATGTCAAGTTTTGCAAAAAGTCCTTTAAAATTATTTGAGTCACACATGGCAGCACAAGGGGGTAATGAGGGGTTAGATACAGCAAATTAAAAAGGGGAGAGGGCAGCCAGTCTCTTGAGACAGCATGTCCCACCCTGCGGCAGCACTGGGTTGCATTCCCAGCGGTCCCACAACGGGAGCTAGATGCACACACCCAAACAGCCGTGCGCTCTTACCATGCAGCCCTCAAAGTGGAGGGAGAGACAAAAAGCTGAGAAACTGAGAAGAGGGGGCACTAGCCCTATGAGCACTCGGCAGCCTGCTACTGCCCAAAGGGAAGAGGTATCGGCAATGAGCATCTCTTGCCAGTTCCACGTAGGCTGTTGCCGAGTTCTTCATGAGAACAACCATAACCCAGAACAGCCAAGGGTGTGGACTCTTGCTTAAAAACAAAATGGTGAGCGCAGAAAGGGAGCAATGAGTAAAGGTGAGCAAACAGGCACAATGGCATAGCTGCGTGTTAACCGAATGTGGGGGCATTCGCTTCTGGTGTGAAGGGAAAGGTTCTACAGGAAACCTGAACTGAAAATGAAAGAAAAAGGCAGATTAATGGTTTTATGGATTAATGATAAAAAAAAAAAAAAAGTTTCCTAACACACACACAAAAATGTTGCGCAAAAAAAAAAAAAAATGTTTCCTAACACACACACAAAAATGTTGCAAAGGGTTAATAAGGTTTAATTTGATTACAAAACATGCTTTATGCAGACACACACACGCATACACGCACACACACACACTCAGCAGTGGGATGAACCAAATTTATTTTCTAAAACAATCCTTTCACAGTTTTGCAAACTACAGGACTCGTCAACTGTGACTTGTTTGTATCCTTGCAAAACAGTGGAGCCCTGCAATACTTTATGGATCAATATGGAGAGTATTTTTCTGAATTCTGGAAAAGTACCATATATACATATTTAATTTAGCAAGGACAAATGCCCATTCAAAAAGGCACTGTCTGCATTTGTATAGTGGGAACAAAGAACTTTATTTGATTCAAAGCCCGGCACACAACAGCGTACAGTCATGAGGACTGCCAAAGACAATCCAAAACCAACAAAAATCAGTAACGTTCACTCTAACTGCACTTTAGCTGTGCCTTCGTACTCAGCACCAGACTGAACACTGTTATTCTTTGAGCTTATTTTTCCACGTTCAGAGCCCGATAAGCAGAGAATTGTTCTTTTCATTGTTTTGCAGTTACCGTTGGCAGCAGAGACACGCATTCAACTGGACTGCTCAAGACGACTGCAAGCTCAAGTTCAAGTCAGCGTAAGACCCTTCTGAGGCTCTTCTGTTAAGTGGAACGTCCCATTGAAATTAAATTCAAATGCTTCTCACTGACAACATAATGTTTACTTGCTTTTCCATTTCCCTTGGTGGAGCTAAGAGGGAAGGAATCCTGGAATCAGCTTTTCCCTATTTAAGGGCAGACCATAAGTTAGTTTGGACTGTGTCCTGGAGAGAATGTAAATCCTAGCTTTGTCTGCAGGGAAGAGTGGACTCCAGGCTGATTTTTTAGGGTGTTTTACAGTTAAGTGCTGCTGTTCCAACAGGTCCCTTCTCTGAGAGACCAGTGCACCTCTGCCTGGGGTACTGTCACCCTTTCCTTGGATAATTAGTATTGCTGCTCTGTCAAGAAGCAAGACATTCCTGTGGGAGCTTGCTTTTTCCTCTCACCAGAAGATCAACAGCAAATTAAAAAGGCTCAATTAAACACACTCACCCTAGCTGTAAGCAGACCACTGTCATTAGCAGTGTAACTAATAACCCTAATGAGGATGCTGCTTGCCTGCCAGGCAGGTGCATTTCTTAGACATCTTTGTTTAAAGGAGCCTTCACTTTATAATAGATGCCAGCACCTGGCACTGCAGACACTTGCTTATGGCCAGGCTTGTTAACCCTTCTTGGGTTAACCTTGTCCAACCTTATCTGTTCCACAAGCCTGCCCACGGCTCTGGGGCCACCTTACATCGCTGCTCACATGAAGGCAGAGACACTCTGGACAGAGTCACAGCAACTGGAGCAGAGCAGACTCACAGCATAACCTCACTGACACAGCTCTGCTCCAGTGGGAACTCTCCATGCCTTGGCAAAACTCCTTGGAAACTCGGATGCTGGCCTTATTCAGGGGCAAAGTGCTCTGACAGGCTTTCCAGGCACATCTTGAATACAGCCCTCTTCTACCACTTAGCCTTACCCTGACAGTGGGCACACTTGGTGCGGGTCCCCAACGCGTGGGTCTGTGTCTGTCTGCTAAAACTGGACGTCCAATCCGTGGGTGACCCATCTGACTGTTAAAAATGTCATAAAGTTTCTCAGTCTGTCTTCAGAGTCTTCATTATCTGCTGAATACTCAGCCCATCATCTCATGGCTTTGGACAATCAAATATAATCAGTCAGCAGGTGAATATCGGTCTGGGCACTCAGCAGTGGCTTCTTTAACACCCCCTCATACATATACACACACACGCTCATACACACACATGGGGTCTGGTGATTCTCTGGTGCTTTGGGACAAAGGAAAGTTCTGGGTTTGGCAGATTTTACCATCTGTTAGTATGTGACAGGAAGGATAGAAACTAGTCGTGCAGTCTTCACCGGCACTGTAACCACAAGTTAACACTACAACTTGGAAGGGTGGGAGGGAAGGAGAAGGGAAAAGACATTTTCATGGCTAGCTGGGTTCTTTCATCAGCACTGCATCTCCATAGTAATTGTTGCCATAGTATCATCATGGCCTAGGTGATTAAAGAATATTATTTATTTCTACAGGAAATGGAATAAAGAAAATGGAGCTAACAAAGTGCTGGGTAGGTTTAAAAGGAAGAGGACCTAATCCTTATTTTCTACATTTCATGTCGTAATACTGAGTCTCTGCTTTTTACTTTGCAGAATCTTTAAAGACAAACTTCATTACATTCTTTTTCTACAAACCCCATATGTAGAGAGACTGGTAGAGCATCTATAGTAAGGGTGAAAGCAGAGGAAGACAGAGATAATACTTGTAGGCTTCTGAACTTGCACAGGGTCTGTTTTCTTAAGAACTGTAACTGATCCCACTGTGAGGTCTGTATTAGTTAATGACTCTTACCAGGACAATGTGCCTCATGCACCATGCAGCCAAACAGCAGCTAACTGTAAAACAGCATACAAGTAAGAGCTAATAATGATGATAATGATGTAACAACAACAAAAGGAAAAAAAAAAAAAGGCAAAAAAAAACCAAGTCATGATTAGTGCAAACTAAGGAACTTGGGTTTAAGAGAGTCATCTGTGAAAGAAAAAGGCTAGTGCACTGACAGCTACTAGTAAATATGATACAATTAAACTACAGCTTGTGAAATTCATGGATTGTTAGAGATATTTATGATCTAAATACTGAAATGAATTATTAAGGACAATTAGAGAAGTTAGAGAGTAAAGAAAGCAGCACTATTTCTAACACAGCTGTTTTCCTGGAGGAGAGAAAGACCTCCTAATATCTTCCCAAACCTTATTCAAGCACTGACCCATCTCGATCATAGCGTTTTCTGTACCTTTCCGTGTCCTTAACTGACAAGGACGGCACCAATGCGTTTCCATATGAATGTGCTTGGTGTCAAGGAGCTCTTCTGAGATCAAAACTGCTTCTAGGAGCAAGAGTATGACTTGGGTCACAGCAACTAACTGCTCATACTGCAGGGCCTGTCGTCTCTCTTTTCTGCATTTCTGACTGACTGATCTCAGGGCTGAAGTCTGCAGTCCTCAGTGTGCAGATGTCTAAGGGCTCTAAGCATGAAAGAACTCGGTTGCGTATTCCTCGTGCAGCCTGGGCTGGGGAGAGGAGTCTGTCCCCAGTCAGTCTCAGGCTCCTCAGTTTGAAAAGATACTAAAACCCCCTGAAGCTAATTCAAAGCAGCAAATCAAAATACGCAGTGGAAAAAGGAACGGACAAGCAAGAAAAGGGCAGGGGCGCCAATTGCTCATTGCAAAAGAATGTTGACATTGAAGCAGCTCCAGCTCAAAACTGAAAAGACTAAACCAGGATCTCATTCTGGTTATTGGATTTTTCCTCTCCTGTCTCATTTGATTCCAAGCTTAACAGTCAAGTGCTATTTTTTCTGACGAACAGTCCTGTCAGCTCTTTGGGCATGTGCCATATCCTTCATATTAACAGCACTTCCCCATGTACTTAAGACTGTGTAGCACGGGCAAGATTTACTCTGGATTTTCCCCAGGGATGTGCCGAGTGAGGATTATGGCAGTGGTACAGAAATCAGACCCTTGTTCATCTGTGCACCCCTCTAAGGTGGCACAGCACTTCATTTCAGGAAATGTACCAGAGTGAGAAGAAAAGGAACTGCTCACTGATAGGTGAACTGCGAGGACTGTCTCAGCTGCTCAGCTGGTTGTTCTTGAGCAACTGCAGAGCATTAGGAGCCTTGCACGGCCACTGCAGACAGCCCAGATCCCAGGACCCCGATGAGGGGCTGGATCCTGCCACAGCAGTCCCTAGCATGGGGAACCCCTCCTAAAGCCATGCAGTATCTCTCACTGCTTCTGTGAAGGGCAAAATGCTGATTTAGGGCTGGAGAGAGTACTAGCACTGTCCCTTCATTTTGCAGCCTTACATTTTGCAGGTTCCAGAATTCAAGACGATTAGTCTCCCTGAGTAATTTCCACAGTATAGGCTTCTTCCCAACCTAAACAAACAAGACCCTGAGACAGGACATGCTCCTCTCTGGCGGTGGTGGGACATCCCTGCTACCCACACCCTAGCCTTGGCAACCAATGTTGTTCCACTTCATTACAAGCACTGACAGACCAAGGGAGGAGCCGGGAATCTCGAGGAATAAAAACAAGTTCATCATCTCCTCTGCTGTCAGCAAGCAGTGAGGGAGGTTAGCACTTCTGCCTGCTCTTCAGGATGACAGCTAAAGGTAAAATGCTTCCAGCTACTGCTGAGCCTTACTAGGGATTACATCTAGCTGCAAACCTTCCCCTGATAAGGACTGGCTAGGCTGGGAGAGAGATATGAACACCAAGAAAAATAGTAAAGGAGAACCATTACCAAAAAGCAAATACCACTGGGTTAGCAACTTACTTTTTTCTTTCCTTATCTCTTTTAAGAGTTTGCGATCCTCCAGCCTGCTGGGCCTGAGATTGGAGCAATTCAGCTGCTGTCTTCCTTTGTTTAAATGCATTTACTTCATCATCTAGAGACTTCTTCTTATCCTCTAGCTTCTTTTTTTCATCCTGATGTAACTTCTTCAGGCGATCAAACTTTTCATGCAGCTAGAGAGAAAGAAGAGAGGTGAGCAGGACCCAGCACTACCAGATATTGTGATTATAGGAAAAGAGAAAGATGGAAGAATCCCCTGAGATCTCAGCCTGCAAGTCTCCATTGGTTTCTACATCATTTCTAGACCACTGAGCTGATAATGTGTAAACAAAGGGCAGGGAACAGTCTCCTTCCACAACAGCTTATAAACCCGGCAGTGTTATAGTGACACACCATTGCATAGACTAACAACAGAGGATTGGGAGAGTATAATCGTAAAAATATTCTACCCATTTCCAGGGGTCTCTGCCTTATTCCTCTTTAAAGGTCTGTAAATTAAAGGATTTTTTCAATGCTAAGCAAGTCGTATGTTTATTTTTGTATGTATAATTTTTATATAACAAGCTTATATCAGGGGTTGTTTCTTCCCTTGAATTTTGTCACACTGCAACTCTCCATCAGCATCAAGACTACAGCATTTTCATGGTGCAGTAAGTTGTACACTACAAACACTGGGATCTAGTTTTGTCCTACAGGATTAACACCTTTATGTCCCCATGACCCAAAGTCAAACTTTGGACTTCTTGATAAGAAAGTCCTAACCCACACTCTGCAGAAAGTGCTTTGGCAACAGCTCCCTACTTGGGAGTGGATCTATCACTCACAACCATGAAAAGACAAGTACTGCAGTCTTCACCTCTTTTTCAGCCTCCTTCAGCTCCGCTTCTTTTTCCTTGACCCTCTGGACAAACATTTGCCTCATTGCCTCTTCCTTTTTCTGCAGTTCCCCCAGAAACTCATTCCTTTTGGCTTCATAAGTTTCTTGTAAGCTAAAAAGAAAGGAAACTTCAGTGATATGACTTGGGAAAAAATCTGCTTCCCCTGAGCCCCTGAAATCAGGTCCTCACCAGGAATATTGCTTGCCCACAGCACATTTGCCACTTACCCACCCACCCATGTGTGCCCAAGGTCTTCTTTATCGAACTGTTTCTGGGGTCTGTAAGCTTCTGCACTTTTCTGTATGTTGAATGTTGGACAATGCAGAGAGACCAGCTGGCAACACCCACTAGTTCTGAGGGACACTGCTGTATTTCTGCAGCACAGACACTTCTAACTCCTATACTTGCAGTTTCACAGTCAATCCTGCACACACACTCTGTGTTTTCACCTTCTCTCACTCAGCCGGCACCTTTGCTGAAGTCTGGATTTATCTGACCTGGCAGGTTTTCTTGCTGCATTGGTTCTTGCCATGCTCTCTCAAGGACACACACATAGACACACACACACACACATGCACAGCACATCCCGCAGTGCCTCTCTCAAGCTCTCCTGTCTCCTCCAGGGATCCCACCTGAAGGGTTTGTTGTCTGGATCAGTGTCCTTGAAACCCATCTCTTCCAGTTTACATCGCCGGTACAGCTCATAGTGGCGTGTGTGGGTTTGTTCGCGAAGGTCCTCCATGTTCACGCGGATCAGCATCTCCCGCAGCTTCACAAAGTCGCAGTGAGCTTCATTCTCCACTGTAAGAAGACACGATAAGGAGTAAGATGGGGGCAGAAACAAAGGTCTCTTCCCACATTCCCCATCTGTCTACTCCTCCAACAGGTTTAACAGCCCTTCTGAGCAGAGAAAACTGTCACTATAGGCCTGACACACGGATTTAACAAAGGATAATCCCCAGTGAAATACTGAAGTTTAGCAGGTCCTTGCTCCTCGTATGAGAGCCCACTGCATCCTGGCAGAAGTGTCACCATTCATGCCATGAGACTCCCAGGGCTCAACTCACCCTGCACTGTGCCCCAGGGGTACTGACGAGCTTTCATCATTTTGTTTCCTATTTTCAGCTCTTCCGTGCTCCCGATCACTGCAAACGGCAAGTGGGCCTGGAACACATTTAATGATACCCATGTTAGTCCCTCTCAACTCTGGCTGACTTGCCGGCACACAGAGATCAGCACAGCCACTGAGCAAGACAGCCATTATGCACACGCTAACTAATCTCAGGGATTCTAATCACTGGCCACTAGCCCAAGACAAGGCGGGAGAAGGGAGGGTCCTTTTTGGAAACCTTGTTAATGCTACCACTGCATATCCTCTACCTGGCTGATCCTCCCAGCCACAGGGTCTCAGGTGAGATGAGCCAGTGCAAGACTAGCATCTTGAGCAACGTGCTGCGCGGCTCTGACTGCGGCGCTGTCCCAGGGGCTTGCCGTGGCTGAGAACATCTGCACAAGCACAGAAGCAATAAAAGAGGTCTTGGAGCCTTCTTGATTTTATCCCCCCACCACTCCCTCAGCTCACACTGGAGCACAAGGCAACTTACTCTCTCAGATCAGGAGATCGAAGTCCCTCCTTCACCCCCAGAGTAACAGCTCCTTCCTCCCTGTGTGCTACAGCTCTGGTGAGGAAGTGCTGAACATGTCCCTGCTCCAGGTCAGCCTCCACATCCGCATGTGCCCCGAGGTCTGCTCCAGGCTGAGTGGGGAAGGACTGTGTGTTCCCTGGGGCTCTGCTGAGCCTGTCCCGTGCTCACACTGCTAACACGCTTCCTACAGCTGGGCTGGGGCTCACCCTAAGCACCCCCCCTCCCAAATCCCACAGCACTCCTTTATCAAAACTGGTTCTGGGAAACCCAAAGGAATGCCAATGGCTTTGTAAAATCCTCATGATGTTGATGTTACGCACAGCCACTGCTAGATGGCTGCACAGCTAGAGGACAGTTGTTACAAGTCCCTGAAGGCTGACTAAGAACAAGAGGGATTTGCTTTTCAAAGACTCAGAAATAAACAATAGTCACTTCTTAGTAAAGAAGATGTCTCTCTGCAGAAGGCAAAAAGTAAGAGACTCACCCACCGCAAGCTCAGCAGACTTGGAGCAGAAACACTCCCAACACCTCTCTAGGCTCAGAAGACCACACCTTACACTCATTCCCCAAACTCGGGCAGCCAAGGAAACCCCCCAGCCACTGCTATCGTCCTTTGCTGCATTTATCTGTTGTACAGTAAGTGAGATCTCCCCACCTCCGCTTGCTCCTGGGAACTATACTGCATTCTGCCAAGCTGCAAAGAAGTCAAGCGCAAGGTTTAAACACTTAAAAATAAAGTTGCCAGCTCCCTGCACCCACCCCTTCTGCTGAGTTTTGTGCAGTGACGTTTGTTAGCTAGAGCTTTTAAAATGAGCCGAGATCTGGGCAATTAGAAAGGGCCCCTGAAATCCACTTCTATGGAAGATCAGTGACCCTGGATTACTCTCAAGAGCAGGCAGTGAAGTTTAAATTCCACAGGTTATCTGAAAACTTGGACAAATTAATGACAGCTGGTACAAGCAAAGGATTTCAGAGATGATGCTTTCTGGTTTCAGAGTGTGGCTCATACAGTCAAACTGCAAATACAGCAAAACTGCCTGCAAGCACTCACAGAGATAGGCTCTTCAGCTTTTATCCCTTGGCATCCCAGCTCTCGCATGGGACACACGCAGAGTAAGTGGGGCTGTTGGTCAGTCTGATGGGGCCATCATGAGCCACTTAGGGACCTGCCAGGTCACTCTCCAGGCCAACTTACCTTTGCAAACACGCTGATGCACCAGCGCCTGGAGGGACGCAGGTCAGCAGGGAGCTGTGCCTGCTCTGCACAGGGTAAGTTCCCTGCGGGAGAGGCCAAGCAGCGGAAAAAGGAAAGTGGTCTCCTAGGTTGAAGGAGTCTGATTTTCAGCAGAAGGCTGTCTAGTTGCAAGGGCAGGGGATACGAAATACCAGAGGGGAAGGAAACAAGGCTGTCTCAACTGAACAGCCTCCATACCACAACATGAGGGAAACTCCCCTAGCCAGCTTTCAAAGGAATAATTTGCCATCTCATTTCTACAAGCTGAAGTTTTTCCTGCCTTCAAGACAGACCACGCAGAAGCAGCAGCACTATCCACAAACTGCTGCTCGTGGGGTCAAGAAGAATCATCAGTGGTCCCTGTGGAGCATGGCACTGCCTCTCCACTGGCTGCAAACAAACCTTGCACATCCCGCAGCATCCCACTGTGCAGCCACTGTCAGGCAGCCTGCACAGCCAGGCCTCACCATCTGTCCAATTACAAGTCCCTCAACAGATATGCATTAGGACAAGCAAGCAGTTAAAATACAGCCTGTTTTCTGACTAGACGAGCCCACCAGAGAGGCAGTAGCCTACCACAAGGCTCTGCTAGTCTAGGATGACACGACAAGGATGGGATCCCTGTGAAATCCTCTGGTTTTAAGAAACAAAATAAAAGGGAAAGTGGATTTAAGAAGCATCCCAATCTGGGCCACCAACCCCAACAGTGACAGTTCTGCTCTGGGAGAGGAGGAAATGCCAAGTCACTTACATTCATTGTCCCATTTATCTCCGCCACTGATTCATCATCTGTTGGGAACTGGTAGATCTGAACCCCGTTACTGACCAGTTCACTTGTGATTTTAATTTTAAATTTGGTCAGCTCACTCTTGGAAATGGCATCAGATTTGGCAATGATGGGAATGATGTTCACCTAGAAAGGAACAGAGTGGTAAGAAGTCTTCAGCTTTGCTCCAGGTTTTTCCAAGTCTGCAATAGAAATTCGAAAAACTTAAAAGTGATGAATAAACCTACAGGATTTATCTGCCAACCAAATCATCACCACTAGCCATTCATGGTGGGGAGATGTGCCCTGGAAAAGCAGCAGCCTTTCTGCCACACGTGTGATGAACCTGCCCAGTAAGACAGCCTACCTTGCTGTCTAGCTTCTTCATTGTTACCAAGTCCAGGGATTTCAGCGAATGGCCTGTCGGAGCAATGAAGTACAAGCAAGCGTGGATCCGGGTATCATGGTAGTTGTGCAAGACCCTTTTTATCTTCAGTTCTTCTTGCAAGTAAGCTTCAAACTGAGCATCAATGAACTCAACGATAGGCTTATAGCTTTGGTGAAAGGAAAAAAAAGAAGTTACACATCTCACAGTCAGAGGGGTAAACAGTGCTTCTTTGCTTGCTTTTAATAAACAAGTTGCTTGTTAGATTTCACTTCCCAAGACCAATTCTCTCATTTTCCCTTCCTTTTCATCCCTAAGAAATCTAGAAGTTGCACCGCTGGCAAGGAGACATGGTCCCACATCAGACTCTAGCAGTCCGTTTGACAAAACACAGTACTGGAGATTCAGCAGAGGACAGAAGTCACACCATCCTCTCCAGTGAAAATGGACTCTCATACTCTGAAATGTGAAGGTGAGAGATTTTTAAAAGGAAGGAGAGTATAGATGCATTTGCAGCAGTGTGTAAGCCTTGCTTGCACTCAGGGAGCGAACAGCTTGCTGCCCTCACAGCCCTGAGTCCTGCAGGTGGAAGACACATCTCCATTCAGTCCCACCTTTTCCCAGTGCTCTGGGGCAGGAAATCCCTGCAACACCCTTGCAAAGCCATCTAAGATACAGAGCCTGCTGGACTCACAATGTAAAGGACATGAGTACCTCTGAAACAAAACTAAAAAGAAAATCTAACAGACCTGCAAGGAAGCAAATCCCATCTGCAATGCCTCTGTGAAGATGCACCTTGGAGACAATCTGGTGGAACTGCACACCCCTTAACCGCCATGCTGCAGCCACGCTGGGACATGAGCTGTCAGAGGTACTTCCCCAGGGTATCTCGCTGCACATTTACCGTGCTTCCTTTGGCAACGGGGAAGAGCCCTGCCAAGAGTGGCTGTTAAGCCAAGCGGTCACTAGACCATGCTAGTGTTTGGTCAGCAGCTTGTGGTCAGCACATCACAAGGAAACAAGCACAGATGGCCTGGAGCTCTGCACTCTCCCCACCGGATGAATTTGGGCAGAAGGCTTCCAGCAGGGCAGATATTGCTCTGATAGCATGGGAAAAGCTGCTTTGATAGCTGGAGCAGTGCTGACACATCACAGCCTCTGTCCTCTCTTCTACCTGTCCCATCCCACAAAGATGACAAGAAGGAAGGTGGAAAACTTTACAGCGCAGTCTGGCCCAACTATGGCACAGGGAGAGACCCTGCATGAGAAAACCAGGTCACAATACAGCCTCTCTCCCCCTTCACTCACCTGTCCTCTTTGTTGATCTGATCCCCAAAGCCCACTGTGCTCACAATAGTCAGCTTGAGGTTGACATTGCTCTCCTGCAGGTCGTAGGTATTGGATTTCAGCTGGACCCCAGGCTGTGAGTGAGATGCTGGGTCACCTTCAAACTTGGTGTTGAAAAGTGTGTCCATGAGGGTGGACTTACCAAGACCAGTCTCCCCTATTGGAGAAAAAGACAGTTGAAATGTTGTGTTGAATATTAACATGGCTTGGCCTTTCAGCTTCCAAACGTTAACAAGGGTGAAATTGCAGCAGATGAAAGCAGATCTCATGCTCCAAAGGGATCGTCTGGCAAGCAGAAAGCCATGTACAATGGGAGGTCTGTATTCCAAGCAAATTACATTTCACAGTCTAACGGCCGCTAATATCGTTAGAAAATAGACATGAAAAGAAAGAGGTGAAAAGGCAAAGGGGAAAGCATTGTCCATATCCTGCACGGACCCACAACTACACTACGGAAGATGCTGTTTTCATTAAAAAGCAGGAGGGGGCTTATTGCCATTTCCAAAAAAAGATGCTCCAGATCAATACGTCTCTAATATGCAGCCACTGAAATAGCCTCACTCTGTGCAGAAACTTAGAGTTGGTTCTAGTCCTACAGCAAGTTGTACAGATGGGTTCTTGTACCCACAACTGAATGAGTTGGGGGATCAGCCTTCTAGATTGTGAGGGGACATTTTCTGTAATATCTGGTTTCCATACCTTAGGGGCTACACAAGCTATACAATACTGCAAAATCTGCTTCCAAAAGCAGCACTGAACTGCTATTTGGATTCCATCTATGAAAAGGAAACTATTTCCGTGTCTGGAAGGAAGAGACAAATCCCAGAAACCAGTCTTAAATTTGTTTTAGATACATCCCAGGGAGAACAAAACAAACCCCTCTGTGCACTCATTCCACAGGGCAGCCTCCCTTACCACGCTCTGACAAGGGAGCCAGCTTTCCAAGCTCCAAGCATCTGACTTCGCACAAAGCCCATAAGCAGTCTGGTTTGCTGCCCTGGGAGAGCTATTGTGTTTTGGGGAAACAGTGATTTCTGAGCTGCCTAGATGGTTTTTGCTGAAACTTCAGGAGCCAGATGAACCCCACCCGCTGCAAAGGTTTTTCCTCCAGCATGCTGCAGGATCACAAGGAGACTGTGTCTGGCTAAAGCAGCCTTCCCCTCCCTCCCCGAGCCCTCAGCTCCCAACCAAGACAACTTCATCATTTTCCTACTTTGCTCAGAAGAAAAGAGCTCCTTATTTTTGCAGGCTTAGAGCTCTGCAACAGATCCAAACTTGCATGAAATGCCCAATTCAAGAAGGGGAAACTCCTCCCCATCCTCCTCCATCCAAATCTCTGAGCCTCACCCCTGCAAGCAGGCAAATTTCCTTTCTCTTGGCCCCAGAAGGGACTTCTTGCACTCAAGGCTGAAGTACACCACAGGCAGGGCAGGGCAAACATCCACCGCCCTGGGAACTGAGCAGTTTCTGATTGCCAGGATCATGTATCAAGTATCTTTCCAGAAGGCAGAAAGATTCATTAACATTTGAAAGTCAATGGACACCTTGGGCTGCAGAGCTGACCGGCAGCCACCTAAGAGCTTGTGCTCCGTCACCGATTGATGCCAGCTATGGCCAGAACAGCCACAAATCCACTTGCTCTTTGCATCAATCTCGTCTGCAATCCAAAGGGGAGAAGAGGGAGTCAGCACAGGCATTGCTGCAATCCCTCGTGCTACGTTAATGCATCAGCTCTATCTACAACACCACCGACCAGCGTGCACCAGCACGAGGAAGGGAGGAGGACACAGCAAAGCACAAGTTTATCTCTGTCACCGGAGGAAGAAGCTGGACCATCCAGAAGACTCATGGCTGATCACAGCAAGCCTTTCATTGACTTGGAATCTCATAGTCTAGGTTTTTGGGGTACCATTTGCCCCAAATGGGGAGCAGGTGCACAAAGCAGAGCAGAGCATCGCCACCATTTGAATGGGGATTTTGAGAGTTAACAGCAGACAGCCTGCATGACCCCGCCAGGCCTTTCTCAGGGATTCCAGGAAAACAGCAGTGTAAAAAAAGACAAAAATCTAAACAGCTTGAGAAGGCTGCAGGATTTCCAGAGCCCTTGCCAAGGGGTGGGTGGGACAGAGCAGGGAGTCGGCTCCTTGCCTGCGAATGCCAGGATCCCTGGACGGGCCATTCTCGGGATGGGGAGCCCATCCTGCTGGCAAGGCAGCCCTGGGGTGCGGGAGCATGGTCTACACACCAGCCTGCAAACCCCCTCCTGTGCTGCCATCCCACAGCCTGGCAGGCCCCAGAGCAGGGTCGGATCCAGCAACCAACGCCCCAGGGCTGCAGGACAGGGTGACAGGGGAGCAGCAGCGGTGACCAGAGCAGGGAGCTGCTCTCTGCAGCAGATACACCAGGTTGCATGTAACTCACGCAGGCTTCTGGGCAGACAAAACACCGCATAAGCCACCTCTCGCTTCTGCCTCCCTCCTTCTTTAGGGCAAAAGGTGTTCACGTGAGGCCAAGACTGTTGTTTAAATGCATCCTGAACCTGCCGATCATTGTCTACTTTAAACCAATCTAATCTGTTGTTTCCAGCCGAAGTGACTTTAACTGTCACAGGGACCAGGAGAAGTGCATAACAGATGCAGGCATATTTTTAAGACAGAACATGCTTTGATACTCCATCTCATGCCAGCTACACAGGGCCAGCAAAGGCAACTTTGAATTCACACACTAAGGTTTTCCTTTTGGAAGGGGAAGATCCAAACTGGTAAGGCATTCTTCCATAGGTGGGAGCTGCCCATCCAAACACCTACAGCTTTATGTTTAAAACACAGAACATCCAGCTGCTAACAAGGCATCTCAAACGTGAAGTCTGCACACCAGAAATTACATTCAGCCAGCAGATACACCCGTCCCCACACTGTGTCACCCCCCTGCCACAGCATGGCACTAAACCCTGCCAGGTAAGAGGAGGACGGAGGAGAGAGGAATGACTGTCTCAGCGAAAAGAAACACGATCTTAACCCTGATGGAGTAACATGAGATGGTAAAAGACTGAAGATGTGTTAAATATGACCAGAGCCAGGGAGCAGTGCTACTTTGAAGGGCAAAAAAACAGAAGGGAGGATTTCTGAATCTCCTGGGAGTTTCTGCCTGATACAGAGGCAACTTTCTGCTAGCTGGAAGATGTAAATGGTGCCAACTGCTTCTTGTAAGGACAGGAGTCCAGATGGAACAGATGGTCTGATGAAAAGGACAAGGAGTCTGTGCTCATTCCAGCTGACAGCGCTGGAATCTTCCCCAAAAAACAGAAACGATGAATGGGGATTAAGGGAGGCAGAATATGGAAAAAATGGAAAAAGCAGCAGTGTACACAAACCGAGTGAGAGGCGTCCTTGGCAGGGAGATTATTTCCTGATGTTGGGCTTATAGGCACACATGTGATTTGATCTCCAAAACTGTACTTAAGGATTATGCAACTCGGCAGGGGTCTGCTCTCCCAAAGCAGGCTGACAAAGCGCGGTGGGGAAGACAGGGCAGGGAGGGTGACCTTCACTGTTAAGAGTTTTGCGCCAAGAAGCTCTGACAGCTACTGAAAAGCTGTAGCATTGTGCCTTTCATCACGGATGGATTTTTGCTGTTAAATCTGATGATTTTCAGAGTCGTGAAAACAAAAAAATGGCAAGAGACACCACACCAGTCAGGCTCTGGACACACAGCAACCCTGCACCAGTGCCCAGAAGGCCCCATCCACTCTTAACACTCAACAGCCTGCCAGGCCAGAGATGCTTTGCCAGGCTCCCACACCTCTGCTTGGTCTCCTGACACAAACTCCCAGCTTCCCAAACCAAAATGGGTATCTTTGTGCTGAATGCACCTTCATGGCTTCTTCCTTCCACAGAAATTGTGGCATCCTGAGCACCCCGCATCAGTAAGCTGAATTACACACCACAAAAGCTGTACCTCCTTTTTTGTGCCTGGCAATTTACTTTGCTTTTCCCTAGTACATGTTAAGTGAAACAACAAAGAACTGCTCACTTGCCCCCTTCTCCACATCACTCAGGATTTAAGAGGCCCCAGTCATACCATCGTCAATGGACTCTGTGGGAGGATGGAGGAGCCCTTGGAGTATCTCCCTCTTCAAAGGCATGGAGCAGCTTTCACAAGAGTGCCCTTTCACAAGAGTGCAACACCTGTCCTTCATGAGATTAGCAACTGTGGCTCCAGATATCAAATAACTGAATCTTAACGAAAATGTACATGCATGCACAGCCCCTTCATGTACAGACATGGGAGCTAATCCAATGCAGCAGGTTTGCTGAGACAAGCCCTGAGGCAGCTCAGCCTGATAAGGCCATCTCTCAGCAAGAGAGGAAAAAATAGTTCTTTTCATCTGACAGGTGTCCAGAGACGCCACACGATTCACCCGTTGCAAGGCAAAGGCTGGGCTGCAGGGGCAAGGGGAGCAACATGGGCTCACAAAAGATGCTGAAGTGCCTCAGGGGACTACCCAGCTCCAGCCACCGCCCTACTCCCCAGGGGACCAGCGGCGAGAGGGCAGGAGGGGGCTGAGGAGACCGACGGTTTTTTGGATGGAGGAACCCTGTTCTCTCCTGAGCTGGTTGCACCAGTGACCACAAAAACAACCACTGGGCAACTTCCAGGCTGTACGGCTCATCGCCCCACAGAAAAGTGCCTGCTTGAGAGCAGACATCAGCTCTGCACGAAGAAACCTGGGCAAATCCCTCCCGTCCCCAGCCGGTGAGAGCTCCCACACACCAAGGGGCTCACTCGTCTGGAGCACGAGACCTCAAGCAGTCGTGGTCCAGCCCCTGGAAAAAGCAAAGGTATTTCTGCCACAAAATAGCGGTTTCTCATGGCTCTGAATAGGCTGCTTAGAACAAATCCCCTGCAAATCCTGGGGGAGAGGAAGGGGGAAACTCTTGCTTATAATGTGATACTAGTCTAATGCAACTGTAATCTACCCCAGCCAAAACTGAGAAAGTTTACATGAAAAAATGTCAGCCTATTCCTCCTCTTTCTCTCCCCCATCTCACTGAGAAATACAGTCAGCACAGAAGGTCTCAGCCATTAAATACTTCTCCAGTCTTTGCACTGAACTAAGAGGCAACTAACATTTTATCACAGAAGCTTTAAGAAGAAAATGGTTGTGCTGAGGAATAAAATATCAGACAAGCCATCCGCAACCTCTAGCTTCTTATGAGAAGTCTGCTCATTTACTCTATCTTTGGCTCTGGTCTCAAAGGGGAGACAGCTTTCAGCATGAGGAGAGCTAAAAATTGCTCTGCTCTGGACGTGTTGCTGAGAGTCATTTCTGAAGCTTCCCTTGGCTCCTCCACCGGGAGCTGGAAGAATTGGTGGCTCAGATCCAGTATGGTACAGAGAAAAATTTGCCATTGGATTTTTTTCTTCAACAGATGCCACACACAGCTGAAAATTGGGGGGCAATGAAGAGCCTTCCTACCATGCTTAGTGGCGTATGGGATCAGTTCACCTATTTGTTGTTGTGTTGCCTCCAATCCTCATTTGCTCCCTGTTTGTTCAATTTTTCACCCCAAACTCCTGCTATCCAAGTGAGACCCAACAGAATAAATGACAGATGGACTCTGGGACTTCTTGTTTTCTTTCTCCAGGATGTTTCAGAGTTTAATGTTGTTATCACAAGTTAACAGAGGCACCAAACAACTCTTAGAAGACATTTTAAAGCCTGACCTCCTCAACTCAAGATTTGTGTATCCTTTTCTAATGAATCTTACTAAATTTTTCTATATGGTTTCTTTATTTCAAGAGTGACCATATCTGTGTTATTACTATTCATAGAAGACTGACAGTAATAACTAATGGGTATTGATCTTGGCAAGTCCTTGCTATTCAGATCAACAAGCCATTAAGGCATCCCATTTCTGTCCTGCAAAGAGGAAAGCAGAGGCATTCAAATCCTCTCCACACATCAAAGTGTACATATAACCACAGGAGGCATCCACTGCTGCACCTATAACTTGGAGAAAAAAACTCAGCAGCTTGATAAATGCAAAAGGAAATACTCTAAGACTTCAATCTTTGAGACAAGAGTTTCTCTAGGTCATATCACATTCACGTACTGTGGAAATCACCTAGCAACTCAGCCTGACAGTGACCTCCACTTGTCAGCAAAGTTTATCATCTCAGGGGAATGCCATTGTCAGGGAAAGTTTTCTTCTCAGCTCCATTTAACAGGGCTCAGGGAAAGTTTTCTTCTCAGCTCCATTTAACAGGGCTCTGCTCCCCTCTCCTCGCTCTACGCCTCTCATTTCAGACTTAACCCTGTCGTGGGCAAACACCAGGTCCCTATCAAGAGTGGATCTCTCACAGGAGGGGACAGACAACCTTTGTGAGGGTGCAGAGCTGACCACCAGCTACGATGAGTCCCCAAGAGGTATCCACAGCTGCAGCTCTCCTCTCCCCTCTGTCATGCCAGGCACTGCTGGGAGCATCTGCAGACAGGGCTCACTCCAAGCAGCCATGGCAGGGCACCAGCATCTGTTAACCAAACTAACCATCTTATCAGACAATTATTAATTTCCTATTGTTAATCTCCTTATCCACTTCACCAAACTACTGTACCAAAGCCATACAAGATATTATTTCTGTTAACCAGGAGTGCCTCTGAGGAGGCATTTGGGATCCTAACCCTGGGGAAGACCTGAAAGACAGGCAGACACTGCAGGGACAGACACCAAGTCCTACGACAACGCCAGGCTCCAGCTGAGATCCACACCACATGGCAGCTTGGATAATCGTCTGACCAGCTAAGGCTTGGCTAGACACTGTTTTAATTCAAGTAGGCACAGAAGGGAGGAGAAGAAAATAGCTTTTAGTGATTTAAGAGGAGCATGACTGGTATTTCGTTAAAATAATTATAATTCAGTATCTAACCAAACAAGAACTCAGAACAAAGTTCTCTGGCATGAGTACCCATTTTATTTTAAAAACATGAAACTGAAACATACTAGGAAAATAAAGATCATGAAAAAAGCCTGGGATTTTAGGCATTTTATTTCTACAGTTTTCTGCTTGGTAGAAAGCCATACTGCATAACTTCAGCAGGGATTTCCCAGTGCACCACTAAATCTTGTTACTGAAAATAGAGAGAACAGTGGGGGAAATTTAAGTCAAAGCTACCCTGTTAACTCTGCCACCTACAAGCTACATCCAGCTGCAGAGAACCCCTTTTCAGCAAGAGAACTTCCCAAAATGGAAATACTCACCCACACACAGGATATTGAAACAAAACCCATGATTAACTGACTTATTAACCAGCTGGTCAGGCAAACTGTCAAATCCTACGTGTCCGGAAAGTGGGACAGTGCGACAGCCTTCACCCTGAAATACAATGAAACAGTTGTGTCATTTTCAAGCAAAATACACTTATCTGTAAAAACCGTTAAGACCTCCCAAGTAGAATCAACGGCACAGTCCAAGCAGAGATTTGCATGTACACTGTAAATCGTGTCAGCACGCTTCCCTCTTCTCCAAAACAAATCCAAACGGCACAAATAGAACATTTCATTTGCCACACATTAGAAGGTAGCCTTGTCAGGAAAATATTAAACTGCGCAGAACAGATACCCAAACACAGCTGCTGAAATAAAGAGGCAGCAAAACATTTGTTTCTTGAGAAATTAGGTAGACACTCAAGTCTCAACTCATACTGAAAACAAAAACAATCCTCTGTGCAAAGGAATATATTAATGTTGCCTCCTCCTATAAGCCTATTACAGTTCACTTAATGTGAATTGTAACCCACGTGTAGCTCACATTCACAGCTGCAATTTTAGCTAGAAACCATTGGAAAACTGTAGCTACATCTAGTAATTGAACAACCCAAACACGCTGCCTCTGCAAAGTGCAAGTGCTGTGGCACAGAACAGCAGAAAATTCAGCCTTTGAGCCATCAAACACAGCAATATTTTACATATTGTTGTGAAGATGAAAACCTCAGACTGCAAACAGGAGTCTGTCCAAATCTATAAAACAGCCAAACAGAAAATCAGGGATCATTGAAGGAAGCTGCAAGGAAGATGCTCGCATGGGCAAGTGGCCAGATCACGCAAGGTAGCAGGTCTTCTCCAGCTCTGAGTGTTGCTATCCAACCTTTGGAGCACATCTTTCAAAGCTAGGAACCGAACAGGAGAAAAAAAGCTGAGAAAACATGTCCAGAACTGAGCTGCTCATAACCACGCAGCCCCGTCAGAAGGGAGGCTGCACGGGGGTTTGCGAGCGGAGGTACCCAAACCTGCCCACTGCGGGGCACGGGCTGCTCCTGCCCAGCCACCAAAAGGGCTTTGTGAGGCTGCTCCCACACCCTGCTCTCTCCTGTTCCTGACACCACTAACCCAGTCTCCCCAGCCAGGCATTCCCTTTCTGCCCTGAGAAGCATAAGGGCCGAGCTCCAGCTCCTGCCTGTGCCATGCTCCACGCCCAGCCCCACCGCTTGCTTTTGAAGGGGGGGAACAGAAATTTTCACCCGGCCATTGCACAAGGGTCTATGTACACCGAGGCACTCTGGGCTCCAAATCTGCACAGCAGGCACGCAGAGGCTCAACCTCAGAAATGGCATCATGTGAAGTGGAGAGTCAATGCTAACCCTGCGTATGTGTGTGTACTGGAAAGTTCCCCTCCTGCAGCCCCCTAAAAGGGTATTTGCCTCTGTGGAGCAAAGGCTTTTCTTAGCATCAAATACAGGAAATTTCCCTCTGGCCTTTCAGGGACATCATCAGTTTGCAAGAAATGCTACAGCCAAAAGGTTTTTAAGGTGTAATTTTTAACTTAACTCTTTCAGAATTATGTTTTCACATATCTTGAAAGCCTGTTGACAGGGACAGGCATACTGGTTTTCCCTCTTCTGTTAATGGCACTGGTATCTTAGGCTAGGAGAACATCCCCAAGGACTGCATTTACTTCAGTAGCCTGCCACAGTACAACTACTTGCCTTGTTACTGTTTCGCTGGTGTGGGTTTTTTTTCCAAATATGAGGCTCCAAATACACTTCAGCTATTAACCATATTTACCACCCTGTGATGTGTAAATATGTTTCCCCTTAGCCATATTTTGTGTATTAGTGTGAAGCTTCCTGCCAATATGTTCACCAAATATGGCGCTTTATTAATTCCTGAGCACCTTGCCTCCGAACGACATGTTCATCAGGAAGGCGCTTGACTTCCCCACCAGACTCTGTTTTCAGCTTCTGAGGATGCAGCTCCAAGGCCAATAATTCATAAACAAACAGTTAAAGCAGAAGAAAGGGAGACCATCAGGCATGCAGATCTTGTGATGACACACCTAAACTCTCCTAAACAGCTTCCACCAAAACAAAAACCCAGCATTGAGGTGTCTCACGGCAGCGTTTGATCTGCACTGAGAGCACCGTGGCCCAGGTGGAGAACAGATGGGTGGACAGAGTCTGCAAAGGCGTGAGAGAGAACCACAGGCACACTCTTCCTGGGGAAGGAGAAATATCAAGTGTATTTTTAATACTCAGCCTTAAAACTGCTCCGTTGGAAGACTGTTTGAACACTACTCTCCCCAGGAAGTGTGGGTGGGAGTGTAGGCTCTCATTAAGAACAAATCTTCTCCTCATCCCTAAATATAAGCGTGATCCAGATGGAACAAAATAAACGGTAGAAGTTAAGCCACCCTCGGCTGAGAGGAGGCATTTACCATCACACAGAATTCAGCCTGCAAGTAATTTCCTGTAGCCTCTTTTTCAGTCACCTGTGGTTTTATAATGCAGTTAAACCACACTTCACATCTGCTACAGACCAGGAAACAAGAGCTGCAAAATCTGATTTCCAGCCACAGCAGCTGAGCCTTCATGCTAAGTACACAGCCACGAGGTATACTGTGCTGAAATATACTCCAGCTGAAAATCCAAAGGCATCGAGAGATCAGATGCAATGGAAAAAAAAAAAAAGAAATAATGTTTGAAGGTCAGACTGGGTTTGAGACACTCCAGAAATTTGTCAGCAATCACCAAACCTCCAGAGAGAAAAGAAACATTTTCTATTTGATCCAAGAAACAGAGCAAGTCACTAGCCTTCACACACCAAGTGGTGTTTTCCGCTGCTATATATAAACAGCATCATCATAAACAACATATGAACACAGCGATTACTCATCCTGCCTGTACATTAAGTGTGGATTTGGATTACCTTGTTCAACACTGAAGGAGAATATGTTAAGCTTATAAGCTTTTTGCTGAAAAAGTGTTCACGAGCTATCTTCCATTATGTATCTTCAAAAACAATCTTTCAGGTCAAATTTAAAAGGTACCAACAAGGTAAGCAAGGTTTAACTATTGTCTGCGTGAAGGCTTTTTCCATGAGCATCAGTGAGCCCTGGATGGCTGAATCCTTCCGTACTCTGTTGTAAAGTTAGCATCCTCTTGGAATGAAGACAAGGACGGGATCTCTGGGAAGCCAGTGTGAACGCTGGCACCACACCAAGACACCAGATGCCTTTTTTTCCCCCATACACACAGAGTGACCCCCCTAGGATAGAATGGGCTGTTGTTGCTCTGGAGGAAGCAAAGCGTGTTTGCCATAAACAAGACTGAAAGAACAAAAAGAGCAAGGCGCTCTCCTGCTGCATTACCAGGCGGGGCTATTGCAGAGTGAAAGTAAGGAGCAGCCACTTGGAGAGGTTGTTTTATTTCTTCCTTGTCTTTGAAGGACTTACACACCTTTTGTTAGGGTGTCTCCATGCCACAGAAACCAGCACTGCCTGCTCTAATTCTTACAGAGATATATCAGAAATACATGGAAAATACAAAGATGTTATAATAAATTACTGCAAGCCTGAAAGCACAGCACATTAAATATTGATTTACATAAAATGGGCAAGATTCAGAATCCAGGTGTTTGAATCACTCCAGGCTTCTGGGGATGAAAAAACGATTAGAGGAAAATCTTGCTGAATGTGCACCTTTGCCTTGATCTGCTTTACGCGACAAGAAGGTACAGCACTGTCAGCTCCCGATGTCCTCAGAGCCCTGAGAAGCCGTTACCGCTTTGTGGAGATAAACCAGAGCATCCTCCCTGAGACACGCCATGGTGCTGCTCATTGCAAACAGCAACGCTCTGTACTCACAGGACAGTTCCTGGTGGCCTGGACTAAAGGACCAATGAAAAAGGACACCATGGTAAAGGAAAAGCCTTCACTCGGCGATATTCAGGCAGCACATCAAATAAAGAATGCTACAGCTCTGAACACAAGGGACCCACCGTCCAAACGAGGCCTGCACAAGAAAACACTCCCAAAGACTGCTGCAGTACAATCCTTCTGCATCTAATTGAAAAGAGTGTTCTGTTTAGGACACTGACAGCTGACATTTGGTACTTCCAACACAATTTCCCACCTCTCCCCAGATGAGAATCACTTCAAACACCCAGGCCTTGGAGACTACCTTTGGAGGATTTCCAAACGGCTGCAACAAACACAACAGCACCATCCCTCAACAAAAACAGATCAAGCAACACTCACAGAGCTCCACCACTGCTGCCGATGCTCACAGCAGCCACCCCCTGCCCCTCTGCCACCCCATAAGCCAAGACCCAGGAGTTAACTCCTATACCTGAGACAACTCTTGCACAAGAAATTAAATGTCAAATCACAAAGGAAGTCAGAACCTGAACTCATGTTTCCACATCACAGTTTTTCATGACCTCGGCATTATGATATCCACTTCCCCAGATTGCATTTGGCTCTGATTAAACAGCAAATTAAAGCAACACTTGTACCAACTACTTCTCACTTGTACAAATGTGTAATTCTTTTATGCAATGAGAGAACCAGGAGACAGTATAAACATCCCCCATAAGATAAATGGAAAGCAGGAATGTAAAGTGTAGATAAAGACTTTGTATTTCTTTTCCTTGCTCAGCTGATAAAAATGCCAGGATGTGTATAAAAAAAAAAAAACAACAACCAAACAAACAAAAAACAACAGAGTGAAATAGTTCTGAATCAGTCACCATGGAAAGCAAGAAACAGCTCACCAAAGCTCCCGACCACTGACCACCCTCTTCAGGCGCACTGCATCATTCAGCCATCCAACATTCACAAGCAGTCAAGTGCTTCCGAAATCTCAAATTCTGACAGCTCTTAGATTACATTTCTTTATGCCCCTGCCAAAGGGCTGCAGAAACACCATGCTGTTTGGATACGTTCCCAGAAGTCTCCTCCAGCAATTAAAAAACACGTATCTATATCAGCAGACTTAATGATTTTTCTGACCTGTACTCCAGAGACTGAGAGTCAGACAGTGCCCGGCAAGCTGGTCCTCTGCACCCATCCTCCACCCATGGGGAGTAGGGTGGACACATCTCCTGTGGATCTCAGCGTTTAAATCCTGCACCCCCTAAGCTGGCAGAATACAGGAGAGGGGCCTCAGCTTGGTGATCATGGGGCCACCCTGCCCACCCAGGGAGGAGGGGGTTTCACCAACTGTCTCCACAAAAAAATGCAGGTTTAGATCCCGGGTTCTCTGGGAGAGTGGTGACCCCAACTCCTCCACATCCCCAGCGCCAGCTCTCACACATGTTTAACCCTATCAGCACCCACAGAGCAGCCCTCTGCATCACCAGGCCATTGTGGCTGACTGCTTCACACACCACGGCCACGACCGGATGCCCAAGACCTGGGCTGACAGGTCATCTGTCCAGACAAAGACATTTTCAATTTGCAGCACACTCATTTCATGTCCATCTCACAGCTAGCTTTCCCTTTTGCCTCCCAAGAGAGGCTATGCTGTATCATCATTCATTCCAGGCCACCAGCAGATGTCTGAAACTCCTCTACATTATCTTAGAAAAGCCTAACGCTCAGTGTTGTTAAAAGACAGGGGAGCAAATGAGTCACTTTACATACCTTGGCAGTCACACACAAGGCAATGGGTATGTCCAGGAGGAAACAACATCACAAACTGGCAAAGAACAGCTACATCTACCCGTTCAACAAGATTGGGTCCAAGCTAAAACCTACTGCTTTGAAGACAAAACAGCAAGCATTCATCTCAAGTATTATTTCTGTACCAACTCAAGGACATGAAAGTTGGAAGCCCATCAAATCACAGACAAAAAGGTTCTGCATGCAAACGCGTTACCGATGCCTCCTTAGCACTTCTCTAACAAACGCAGAGGTGGCTCAACTCCCTCTGCTCCTCTTCTGGATAATTCTCCGCAGGCACAGACAGCTCTGCACCACGCTAGGAAGCCAGGCGAGCAGCAGCAGATGTGCCCATGGGGAGCCGGGGACAACCCCGCGGGGGGACCCTTGGGGACAAAGCGCAGCGGGGACACGGTGCTGATGATGTTTGGCACGGGCTCCCACGGCTCCTCCACGGCACACGGTGCTGGACTGATGACCACCCCGCACTCATGAGCGGGGGATGAGGGGTTTTGGGAGGGGAACGGCATCCCACGGAGCACTTCACCCAGGACCGCGCCCTGGCCAGGTGGGGGGCC
>NW_010125747.1:80888-97574 GCF_000699245.1 Pterocles gutturalis | reverse complement strand
AATATATATTTTTATTTTATTTTTATTTTATACAGTCACAGTCTGGAATGATTACTAGGCTCAGGATAGTGGGCTATTATGATAGATTGTGAGAAACCTTTTGGATTTCAAAAATACAGGACTGTTTTTTCCACAACATTCCATATTTTTTTCCTTAAACCTCTATCACCATCAAATTTCTATTTTCATATAACTGCTAAAATTGGTTGCTCAACAACATATACGAATCACTTCTGAATGTGTGTAGCTATCTTTTTGGGAGGCCTTTTAGGAGGCAAAAGATCACCAGCACAGTCATTCAGTTAGAATGAGGAACATAGTCATAGAATGATTTATGTCTGATATATTTTGTTAGAATATCTTTAGTTGCCGGAGTTGTATTCACTTTGGAACTAGCCTAGGTGAACTGACTTGTAGGATCAATCAGTACAACCAAAATTAACACATTATAACATATATACTTAAAGATTTACTGTAACAGGAGGGGAAATTTTTAGAAACATATATATTACAAGTCCTTAGTGCCCACAGGAACTCCACACTTGAAATGTAATCATATCAAAAAATATAGAAAATTCAAAGAGTAATAAGAAAAAATAACGACATGATTACTGAAGAGTACTCTAGAGTACCAATACTGCAAAGTCCCAGGCTATTCATTTGCAAACAGTACCTATTTTTTCAGGACAAGACTGACAATTTTTCAAGTTTTGAGTCCTATTTCCTTTTCTACTTTTATAACTAGTTTTAACTATTTCAGTTATTCCACTGAGGGAGAGAAAATTTGGACAGTAACACTTTAAAAAAACATTTTCACTTGCATGGTTTCATGATAAAGATGTGGCCTTAATGGCTCTTGATGTTTCCCAGATTCTTGAGGAGAATCCTTTAGTTCAGTGTCTTCCCTTTGGGCTTACTGATGGGTATTTATCACTCAAATCCAGGAATATTGAAAAACAAGAATTTATTCAGATTTCCTGTAAGCAGTGCCAATTCAATTGTTCTGCATTTAAATAATTCACAAGTAAATAGAGCTTCTGCGTTACAGTACATCCACCCCCTCTTACAAATTCCATTTTGCTAGCTTTTGTTATTGTTAACTTTCTGAATTCCTCTATTTATAAGTGAAATCACCCCTTGCAATTTAACAGAAAAAGAGCATTTCTTGTAACGGTCATTTCTGAAGTAGCAGTTGGTTTCTCTTCTGTGTGTGGGGACTGGAGTTTTATCTAGGCAATGAATGCAAACCTCAGCTAAAACTAGAAAATATTGCTGTCAAATGCTTATTCAATGCTATTTCAGTACTGGATAATAAATCAAAATTGATAATAGCACATATTGCATCCTACTGAGGATACCTAAGAAATCTAAAAATTACTGTGAACTCAGCTGCTAGAATCCGGTAAGGTATTACACACTTTAACAGGAGACAAATCCACCATGTCATACAGCAAATGGGAACCAGATCCAAATACAATGAATGTGACTAAGCAATACGCTTTCTTTCACTGTATAAAGTAGAAAAAATAGCTAATTTTCCCTTTATTGTGCTTTTATAATTTGAGGTAAGTTTAAAAACTTGGGTTTTTTTTCTGTTACCACTATCGTGAGTAATGCTATCCCAGACAGGATCACATACTTGTTCGGACTTCAATAGTTGATCAGACTATTAATTTATTCTATCAAATCGCATAACTGTGTGATTTAATCTCCATTTAACTAGGTAATATCCATCTTTTCAGGCCACTACCTATAAAGGAATAATGGAAATGTTTTTCAAATAGTGAGGTAGCAAAACCTTGTCAAGCCCCCAGACTTCACTGCCTCAGTTTACAGAAACTTGATGTGTTGTGGAAGTTGAAGGAGGTATGCTAGAAGGATGTGCTTCTCAAGCTATCTGTTATTTCAGCCTAGGAAATACTAGATCAGATTTAATTTTGGGGATTAACTTTACTGGGAGATAGACCTAAATCCATATTTTTTAAATTGTTATTATTTTGTTTAATTTTGTGGGTTTATTTTTGTCTGGGTTAAGAAGCAAAATGCCACACCCTACTGAAGCTTTGACTAGGCCATGTGAGACTCGAAAATCAGCAGTGGTGGCTGGTATGATAATGACTATGCCTTTTGTGTTTGTCACAAGGATAATGCCTACTTCTTATCTTTAAGCAGCATTTTATTATCATTTTAGAGCATCTGAAATCTGACTTCAAGACAACCTTTTAGCAGTCTGTTTCTGCCCAGTGATTCCTCCCAAATGTGAGGTGAATATGTTATACTTTTTTTTTTAAATGAGATAGAAGCCTCAATGTTCTTTATCAAAGCTTTTTTTCCATTCAAGGCAAAAGTACACAAATAATATCTACTTTATCTGAGGAAGATACGCAGCTGATAGAAGTTTCTGACTGTACTGTAACTATACAAAATGTGGCAAACATGGTGAGTCATTTCTTTCAGAAAGGACAGCTACAACTACTAAGCAAATACCCATGAAAGTCTTGAGCCTCAGTAGACCCTACAGAAAATATCACATAGAAGATTTTTTATTGGAAAGAAAAGTTTGTCTGTATTTACAGAACTCAAAACAGATCAAAAGACTGAATCACTTGTTCAGCACTTCTGTCCTAAGAAATCAGTCTTTCTTAATATATGTTAACTTTTTTCAGTGAAAGTCAGGAAGTTTAAATAACACCTTAATACTGGTTAGAAAGGCCTAGAGCACATTCTCGTTGCAGGTGGGGTTGCAGAAAAAATTATCTGCCAAATGCTAAGGAGGCTCTTCTGGGTGTGAGGAAACTAAGCCTTGCAAGAGTCCCACAACTTGATATCACTTCATGAAGCACCATAAGACCTGAGACCAAGCTTCAGTCTATTAACAGAACAGCTGAGGATAGCATATTTTTATTCTCAGAAATTAGTGCTATAGAATGTCATATTTCCTTGCTTTCAAAATTTCAGCAATTTAATGAAAACAAATACATAAAAATAAAAGGAAAGCACATGAAATAAAAATGTTAACCTCAAAACCTTGAGTTCAGCCATGTTATAACCCACTGTAAACTGTTTCTTATCAGAAAAAGGATTATGCTATCCTTTCTCTAGGTGGTGTTATCACCCTCAGATATCAGACATTTGTAGAACCCCAGCTGCAAAAAAAAACCTAGCAGGTACCCATGTTAATGCATTTTTCTTAGTTGGACAATTAGTGACCTCCTGTCCAATTATTTTTTTAAATGATGTGGTGGGAGTGATCTCGTGTACTATTTTTGGTTTTCCCTTTACACTCAGAGTCTCAAAGGACAGAGCTATTCCCACAACTAGTCTTACTAAGCCTGCAGTGATTTGTTAGCTATTCACAGCTATGTTAGCTATTCACAGCTATGGGTTTCAAGACAGTGTGAGCTGGTTGCATCCATACTGCTTGTAAGATTCAAGTTTC
Organism: Pterocles gutturalis; assembly: GCF_000699245.1. Taxonomy (NCBI): domain Eukaryota; kingdom Metazoa; phylum Chordata; class Aves; order Pterocliformes; family Pteroclidae; genus Pterocles; species Pterocles gutturalis. The sequence goes on along the minus strand of NW_010125747.1, from coordinate 94,135 downwards.
GAGTTCAGACCAGTCCACAAACTGTGTCAATTTTTCCTTGCTTGGAGACTGACACTTCTCAAGCTGGTGAAAATCTGAGGAAGAAAGCACTGATAGAATTTATCCAAAGTAAATTCAAGCTCAGCCCTGAGGCCACATAATGCCATACTGAACTAATTAAAGTATTAAATAACAGACTGAAAAGAGTCCACTGAAGTATCACTGAAATGGTTAGCATCAGATGTACATGAAGAGACTGAGGGAATTGTGTTTATTTAACATGGATGACAGAAGGTTTGAGGGGATCTAACTGCAGCCACCCACTACTTTAAGGAGCGGTTATGCAAAAGTGGGACCGAAAATAATCTCAGGACTGCACAAGGAAAGGATGAGAGGCAATATTCATAGCCTGCAACAAAAAAATTCCATTTGGACACAAGGAAACACTTCTTAACCAACAAATGTAGTGGTCAAGCACAGGAACACGTCGGCCACAGAGACGTCTGTCCTGAGAGATTTTCAAAAATAGACTGGACAAGGTCCTGAGCAAACTAATCTAACTTAGAAATGAATCCTGCACTGTAAACTTGAGTAATCCCTTCCAAGTTAATTCTTTTTCTATGATTTCTACAAAGTATGCCCTGAAAAACAATGTGGCCAGTTGTAGGCTTCCCAGTACAAGGGCAGTAAGGAGCTACTGGCTAAAGATCCGTGAAGGGCCACAAAGATGATGAAGGACTGGAGCATCTCTCCTATGAGAAAAGGCTGGGAGAGCTGAGACTATTCAGTCTGGAGAAGAGAAGGCTATGGGGAGAGCTCGTCAATGTATATAAATACCTGATGGGAAGTTGCAAAGAAGACAGAGCCAGGCTCTTTTCAGTCGTACTCAGTGACAGGGCCAGAGGCAGTGGGCACAAACTGAAACCCGGGAAGCTACCTCTGAGCATCTGGAAGCCCTACTTTCCTGTGAGGGTGACCAAGCACTGGCACAGGTTGCTCAGAGAGGTTGTGGCATCTTCGTCCTTAGAGATATTCAAAAGCTGCCTGGACATGGTCCTGGGCAACCAGCTCTGGGTGGCCATGTTTGAGCAGGGGGTTTGGACCAGATCACCTCCAGAGGTCCCTTCCAGCCTCAGTCCTTCCATGATTCTACAATATATGCTATGTTAAATAATCATCCTGGTACTGTGCTGACAATACAGATTAATCCTGTGAGGTTCTCTTTTCTTTCATGATTACAGCTATAAATGAACTGAATGTCAACAGTATCCAATATTCAGTGATTGTTTTTGCCCAGTTTATAAAATATGGAAGTTTTACTGCATAGTCATTGTTAATTACTTGAGACAATTGCATACATTTCAGTGGAAACAGAGGTGCTGAGTATTCGTGCATTTCATAGGCTTTAACAGAATTACTTTTTAAAGACTGTGATGGGTTAGCCCTTGGCTGAGGGCCAAAACCACACACCCGCTCACACAATTCGTTTTTGCCCAGTTTATAAAATATGGAAGTTTTACTGCATAGTCATTGTTAATTACTTGAGACAATTGCATACATTTCAGTGGAAACAGAGGTGCTGAGTATTCGTGCATTTCATAGGCTTTAACAGAATTACTTTTTAAAGACTGTGATGGGTTAGCCCTTGGCTGAGGGCCAAAACCACACACCCGCTCACACAATTCCCCCCCGGACCCGAGGATAGGGGAGAGAGTTAAAGGGGTAAAGGGAAAAGAGGACTCATGGGTTGAGATAAGACAATTTAATAACTAAACTACAATAATATTGAAAATAATACTATATACAAATATACAAATGAGTGATACACAGTGGTACTGCCCCCCACCCGATGACCAAGGCTCAGCCTGTTCCCGGCTAACGATCCCAGAGCAGGGAGAGTCCCGAAACCACACTCACGAAATGGAGATAACAGTCTGAGCGTCCCAGACTGAGAACTGACTGGGGTGGGGGGGGAAGGCCTTGGGAGAGCGACCACCTGGAGTGAAATGATCCGGAGCCAAGAGAGATCTGGAAACAAAAAGTGACCCGGAACAGAAAGGGATGATCTTCCTGAGGGTCCTCACCTATATACTGGGCATGACGTGTATGGTATGGAATAGATTATTGGCTACTCTGAGTTTCAATTCTGAACCTAAGATCAAACCCTAGGCTAGCAACCGAGGCTGTGTTCCCTCCCAGCCCCCTCCCCCCGCTGTCTGCGGGGAGCAGAGAAGCTGAAAGACCCTGAGTATCCAAGTATCCTGGCAACAACTGTAAACATGACTTGTTATCAGCTTTCTTCTGAGCACAAACCCAAAACACAGCCTCTTGCTAGCTATTATGAAGAAAGTTAACTCTGTCTCTGCTTAACCCAGGACAAAGACAACATTTGTTTTAGTCATAGTAAGGCATTATTCAAGATAATTGTGGAAATGTCTTGCTATGTCCCTGAAAATATTATATAACCAAACTTTAAAAATAAATTGAGAAGCTTCTCCTTTCCTCTCTCCATCACAGCAACATTTTCTCCTGTACTCACTGAAAATCCAAGAAAAAAGAATAAATCTGAGCTTCAAACCAGGATTCAAACGAAACGTACTTAGCAATCAAAATTTATTCCCAGTTTGAACTATAATACACAGACTTCTATCAAGATTAGGTAATAGTTTAAAGAAGAAAAACCCTATGATATCTGCTGGTCCCTGAGTCAGTATCAGCAATGCAATTAAATAATTGAACTGTTCTAGCTTATGCTGGAAGCAATGTTTTCCCTGGAGTAATTAAAGTTCAAATGGAAGGAAAAATAATTGCAAACCAAGCAACTGCATGTGACATGACTAAGATATCTTAGGTTGTATTTTTCTGATAATGTTGGCTATATAAAGCAAAAACTCAAGTGAACATCTAGGTCTGCTGCTAAACAAGGGTCTCGGCTACAGTAGCTGACTAGTATCTTTGCTGTCTGAAGAACTTTAAAATTTTTGTAAGTACTCTCTTGCTTTGTTTGTGTTTTTTGTTTGTTTGTTTGTTGTTTTTTTTCTTTCTTTCTTCTAATAGTTCTGGATGAGATAAACCAGAAGAATAAACAGAGTTTTTCTGGGTAATCCGTGGGTAACTCACCAACGTACACAACCTAATAAATGAATTTAACAAAGAAGTTGGCTGACTAGGATTGTGGTTTTTAAGCTGATTAGAATTTTTTAAATAGACTTAGTTTAGAATCATGTTCATTTATGTCTCCCTTAATTGTTTCTTAGAATCATTTTTATTACAAATGAAATTGGAGGATGAAGTATTCTCACATACTTAGCATTTCTTACTACAGTGACATGCCACAGCACAGTTCAGTGTACAGATTTCTGTTTTGTCAACATCATTGCCAGCAACGGTAGAAACAGGGATGAATCTGTGTTGGATTTTTTTGTGACAAATAGACAAGTTTCATGTTTTTATAAGAAATAGCAGGAATTAGACAACGGAAGTCCAATAGGGCTGGGATAGATACATTATGAACATCATTAGCTGAGAACATTAGCACAAATAAGACTCTCTGGTGTTACTGAGATTACAAAATAATTTAGGTATCCAAAGTTGTTAATGTGTAAGTTCAAAATTTAGATTTTTTTCCAGTTCCTGTTGAATTGTCACAAAACATGGAAACAAGACAGCCCTTCCTGGATTCCTACCTGAATTAATAATTCCCAGGTTCATTTGCCATTTCTGAAACCTTTTCTCACAGTAGGTTTCACAGTTTATGAACTTCACTGTAGTGAAACACCTCAGGAGGACATGGCTGAACAACTCAGGATCTGTATTACATTTAAGTATGAATGAATGACTAAGTGCAAAAGAGTAAATACATAAAAGTGATGTAGTTCCTGAAGCAGAAAATAGTGCCAATTGTTCCCTTTTCTAAGTAAGAGCATAACACTTGGGTTCACGATTCATTTGTGATTGGTCTCTGACCAAATAGACTTTGGATTATCTACAGAGTGACACACCTCCCATAAGATTTCTGGGAAATATCTCCAGAACCAGACAACCAGAATAGGATATACTTACAGTACTCTTGTGGAAAATAGGACATGTAGGCTTGTATTCTCTCACTTAAGGGAAAGAACCAACTAAATCATCTGCAGCTGCGTGGGTGGCATGAGTAATATTAGATGATATTAGTAACCACAATGAGTAATATTAGATGACATTAGTAACCACTAGTATAAAACAGGAAACCTTGCTTCGTTCTTTGAAAGCATGGACATGTGTGTGGGTCACCCAGGTAAGAAGTTCTTGTCTCTGGCTTTCTAAGCTGGGGCACCTCTAGACATTGCAGAATCCCACCTTTAGTCCCCCATCGATATTTATACCAGCACTCTCCAGAATGCCAGGGCAAAAGTGAAATAATGACATGACATAACCTTTACCATTTAGTTCCCGGCACATTCCTTGGCACCATTTTGGCCTGTGCCAGCTAGTATTGCCCACACCAATGCACGGTTCAAGGGATGGAATGGACTAAGTTGACATTTTACATATGGCTTCCCAGGGAGTGCGGTATTGTGGACCTGCCTTTTGACTCCAGAGCTATAGAACTGACCCTAGCCTGTTTTGAGTTCATTATAAACTTTATAGTCTGTAGTTGTCTGTGTTTCCTCCACCCATGAATTCCATTACCTAAATTCTTGCTGCTGGATATACCTGGAGTTGCCGACCTACAGACAGAAGTGTACTGGCGGAAGCGAAATTCCAGTCATGTTATTCCCATGTTGTCCAAAGCATAAGACCCAACTCACCAGGATATTCCTCCAGTTTCAGGGCAAACAGCCTGAGTGTAATCATGGTTTACACAGTTTTGGCCCTGATTCAAGTCAATCTTTTCTCTTAGTAAATTCAAACACATCTCACTCATCAGAAGAGCCCAAAGATAGTTTCAGATTGGTAAAAACTAATGTTTCAGGCTTTGAAAATTTGAACTACTTTCTATTATCATGATGGGAAAGGGAAAGGGAAAGGGAAAGGGAAAGGGAAAGGGAAAGGGAAAGGGAAAGGGCCATCTCTGGATATACTAAAAGGAAACAATCAGGATGTGACCCAAGTACTATTCTATTTGCCATAACAAAAACTTGTGCTTAGACAGTAAGGCTGCTTCATATCTTGATGCCAGCTTAGCAGTAAGAATGGAATCAAAGACTTTCCATTAATTTGTTTGTGGTTTTTTTTTTTCTTTGACACTTGCCAAGTATTGCCAACCACAATTCCTTGGCTAGTGCCAGGACTTCTTAGCTTCCTGTGTAGGAAGAGGTTGTTACATGATGTCCAGCATAGCTGTGGGTGTGAGCAGTCCTTCTTGTTTATCTAAAGATTTCAGTTTTTTAGGAAACTGCTTTCCTGAGAAAATGAGGTGAATTTAGTGCTCTGCTCTCTAGCTACTTCTATTTCTCTTTTAGAGAATTTTAGCATTAAAGCACTGAATGGATTCTTCATTTTATTTTTATGTGAGAATATAAATACACACTACAGTTGTGTCTCATGGATTCACAGTTCAATGAAACACTGAAGTGCTATATTTTTTATGTGACACTCAATTTTGCAAGCTAAGCAGTAAAGTGGTCTGAAGGTCTGCTTGATTTGAAAGATAATTGCAAATACTCCTGAGATTTTAGCATTTGTAATTTATTCCTGGGCAGTGTATATTTGAATTTATTAATAATATTCTGAAGTAACACAAATTCTTGCCTGTGATAGAAGGATTCATAAAGGCAGTGTTAGTGTTTTGTGACATGATGAAATGACAGATTTCACTTCAGTGTATACAAATTGCTATAAATATAGTGTGACACCTTTGCTTTGCTGTCAAAATTTTTCCATCTGAAAACATGTCCAGTTCTCCCCTGCTGCTCAGTAACACAAAGAATATTTTGGTTTCTGAGGAAAGTAATAGGGAACAACCATCCCCGTTTGCTGCTTTAAACACCCTTCTTATGCACTGCTGACACTAGCACATATGGAAAACAACCCAACAATCAAGGTGGAGAATATAAAACACAAAAGTATTTACAGAGGATATCCAGAGTGGTAAGACTGCTCTAGAAGTGAGCAGGGTGGAAGCCAATTTAGGAATAAGTTGAGATTAATGAGATATGAAATGACTAAGCAGGTAAAGAGCCTAACTGAGCTGAAAATGGCTGTGGAAATGCAGGCTTCAAATGGTTCCAGTGCACTTTCCCTTTCCTCATGCAAGTATGCAGAAGGATGCTGTTAAAAAGACTGTGGGGGAAACCGAACGGCCCAGGGACACCATGGCCTCCTTCCAAGTTTCAGGGAAGGCTTCCGTGCTTTTTTTCTGGTTGTGTTAAGTCTCTCTCCAGGTGGATGGATCTCACTCTGTGTTCCTCCAGTATGTTTCTGATCAAGCATCCCAGGAAAGTACAATAGTACCTGCAAGTGAATTGTTTTTGACAAGCTCTGAATTTTGCCTGTATGGAGATATTAAGCAGTCTATTAATTCTGGGGAAGCTAACGTCTGACGCTCTAACGAGGATAAACAGTTAATCCAGGGAAGCACGTTTCAAATGATTGGTACAAAAGATGGAAATTCCTTCATACTCACCAGTGACTGCTATTAAGACATAACCTTTGTTTACTTTTAGCTTTAACCTCTCTCCCCTTTATATTGTTCAGTAGTTTTACCTAAGTAAAGGCTATGAAATGACTCTACACCAGAATGGGAGCATGTCAGAGACTCCATATCGAGGTGTTGCACGGGCCAGGGGCTCCTTCCACAGTTTCATGGTCAGGACCTGTCCCACCACCCCAGTCAGGGAGCAAGGCAGGCTGGGGAGGGCACCATGGGCAGCTCCAGCCCCACACGTCGGATACCTCCCTGGGGAAGCTTCAAGAGCATGTAAGAAGTTAGAAGGGGTGAGAAATGTTCTCTCAAAGCATAGGAGCAAGAAGGGGGCAGCTCTCAGCTGCACTCCTTCTGAGCTGGCCCTGAGCTCCAGCAGACAAACCTGCAGGAGGAAAGATGAGCCCAGGGCCCCGACACCTACTGCAGCACTGCCAGCTTTGTGGAAAAGGCAACAGGACTTGGGTCCAGTTCTCCACTGTATGAAAATAATGTCAGCAAACTCCTGCTACTGATGACAGTTCTGCCACTCTCTTTAAGGAAAAGTGAACAATTCCTATCTGCATTCTGTTTCTAGCCAATTAATTATTTTCCACTTATTTTCTAATTATTTTCTACTTATTTTTCATATTTGTTTCATTTTTTAATTTCAATTTTTTTTTTTGCAAGTGCTTATTTAAATGCTTCTCTTTGTTTGCTACTGTTTGTAATGAACTTTTAAACTTGTGTCTCTAAATTGTATAGGTTAATGAAAGTCTTTCATTTTCTTGGAATGTTCTCAAATATTATTTTCTGTAATCCTTAATGCTGAGCTTACTTCTGCTACACTAATATTTGCCAGACAGAAAATAAAAAAGTGTTTAGAATGGTTGATATAATATTTTTACAGCTTCTAGAATCTTTAAATCCTGATTTTGTATAAAAGAATAATACTGGCAGGTGGAAGGTGGAGAAAGAGGGATAGATTTCCAATTGTATTGCAAAAATCTTCTTTTATCTGCCAGAGATATTCTTTCCCATAACGGACCAGTTTTTAATGTATTATCTTTTCTCTTAGCAAAGTGCATATTTGTCCCCTGTCAAAGCAGGTACAAAACCATTAGAATATGAGAAATTAGGGTCTCCCACTTCACCATTAATATTACAGGCTGAATTGAAACAATTATAACAATTATGAAATTCAGTAACAAGGACAGGGATGTAGACCCTCAAAATAAACTATGAGTTGTGATTACAGTAACAATGATTTCATTATAAAATTCAGCTGGGACGATGGCTGAGGCTTTGGTGGCTCTGCGGTACAGAGATTATTACTCCTCTAGTTTGGGATGCTTTTGGCACGAGCCATAAATGGGATACTTCACTAGATACAAATGAATTTATCTTTTCAGCATCCAATTAGGGCTTCATTTGTAAATTTAATGGCACCCAAACGATCTGGTAAACTGTTACTACAAAATTTCAGACATAATGATAAAGATGGCATCTTTGTTCAGTCCAGAATTTGGCTTTTAGGCTTTTCTAGTTGCAAAGGTGTTAACCAAAAGTATAGAAAACAGAGATGGAAGAATTGTGCTATAGGATATCAAGCATTTTTTATATTTAGTCTGGAGCTGTAATTATATCATAATACAAATACTGTCCCTTATCTATGACTGAGATGTTAATATAGCCATCAGTGGATGACGGTCTGTGTTATGTAAGTAATTAACTATTGAAAAGTTAATATGGATTTGTATGTGATACTTCTGTTTATATATTGTTTAATTTTTCTTTGGCTTTGTCAGGAAAATTTGACTATAAAATTTTTTCCTCTCAGTTTGATATAGAAAGAAGTAAAGTGTTCTTTTCTTTGAACTCATTACTCTTCTTTTGGCCTGAAACACTTTCCTTGTGGCCAATACAGGCTTTTTTTACTGAAATTCCAAGCAAGGTTTTTAATCTAGTGCTTGGCTTCTATTTTAGCTGCTTCTTCTATCACTCAGAAACGTTTAAACTGATTTAATCTTATATTTGGAGATCTAGGATTTAATTTCTTATTTACCTTTTTTTTTTTTATATGGTTTTTCCAACCCCTTTGGAGAGAAGCTGGCTTACTGCTAAACCTTCACTCCACCCCTACTTATAGATTGCAAAGGGACAGACTTACAAAAAACACCCCTGTCACAAGTGTCTTTGAAGACAGCTTAGAAAGAGGAGGAAGAGAAGGTGTGAGAGAGGATATAAATGTGTAGCTGTATAATTAAGAAGTCATGTAGGAGATTAGAAACTGATTAGGAAAGGCGAGGGAGAATACAGAGCAGTACAATTTGGGTAAAACATATTGTCTAGCCTTTTGTCTCCTTATTTGTATTCAGCATATGAAGATCCAGAGAAAATGCTGTCTCCCTGATGGGCTGTTAACACTAGCCAGTATTACCAATGAATAGATAATAGTTTGCCTTGAACACTGGGGGAGAATTAAGTTTCAGTATGCAATAGTATGTGTATGTATGTATGAGTATATATACATTAATATAGACACATATATTAGTGTATATATATTAGTAAAGTATAAAGAAATCTATACTATTAGTTTAGTATATATGTGTTTACATACACACATACATGCAAACTCCTATACTATCACAAATATGTAATATTATACATGTACTTGTAATGTGTTTGCATATATGTAAACAAATAGACAGATTTTTGCCTTTGAAAGTATAGCTAGCAACGGAATTATTTTGAATAGCCAGATATCAGAATGACTGAGGACATCACCTGCCTGAAACTCTATTTGGATTAAAACTTTGTGCGTGATCTGCCTCTGGTACACCAGCAGTTAGCTGCTGAAACAGAAGTGACTAAGTTTAAATGTGTAAGGGGAGGGATGAGGAAATAACCTTGAACTGTTCCTTTTTCCCAAGTGCCAGACAGTCCTTGCAGTATCAGTTTGGAGCTTGCCATTTACTTTAGCTGATTTCTCAGTCTTAAAATTAAGGTTCCTACTGCTCATTATTCAGAATTTAGGAATTATGGAGATACCCAGACAACTTCATAGGCAAAAGTACTCTTAGTTAAAGCAGAAGTGAAATAATTATTTTGTATGCTTAATGCTCAAGATTGGTATTTAACTTACTCATCCTTCTGTAGCCGGCTGAAGTTTCTAGAAGAGTTTTTAATCAAATTATTACTGACAAATATGTAAAAATTTATTTATATTGAATAGGCAATGGACTTCAGATTGGAGAGGTTCTTCAAGAGAAGGTACTCTGCAGGCTTCCCTGACATTCCTCCTACATATGATTTCAGATATAAGCACAAATATAGGCACTTCTGAATTGAAAATTACCCCTCCCCCAAAAAAAGTTAAAAAACAGGAGTTACACCTTTCTTGCAGTCTCTCATTTCTGGTAGGGAAGCTGTCTTGGATGCAGCTGGAACGGAGTTAACTTTCTTCATAGTAGCTAGTGTGAGGCTATGCTTTGGATTTATGCTGAGGAGAAGGCTGATCACACACTGATGTTTATAGCTGCTGCCAGGACAGTCAAGGGCTTTTCAGTTCCTCTGCTGTGCCAGTGTCTGCAGGGGCAGGAGAAGCTGGGAGGGAGCACAGCCCCAAATACTAGCCTAGGATTCGACCTTAGGTTTAGGATTGAGACTTAAATTGGGCAATGGTCTATTCCATATCATGCACGTCATGCCCAGTATATAGATGAGGCTCCGTCTGGAAGATCTCTCCTCTGTCTCAGGGTAGCCCCTCTCACAATGTCATCTCACTCTCTCCATCAGCTCTCAGTCTCTTGGACACTCAGGCTTTTATCTCCTGTCTGGGATTGTGGTTTTGGGGCTCTCCATGCTCCAGGATCATTAGCTGGGAATGGGCTGAGCCTTGGTCATTGGGTGGTGAGCAGCATCACTGTGTATCACGCACTTGTATATTTGTGTATTTGTGTATATTACTATTATCAGTATTATTATCAATATTATTGTATTTTTGTTACTAAATTGTTCTTCTCTCAACCCACGAGTCTCTTTTCCCTTTACCCCTTCAATTCTCTCCCCAGTCCCCAGGAGGCAGGGAGGGTAAGCGAGCAGTGCCTGGTGTTTGGCTGCTAGCTAGGATGAAACTACGGCAGAAGTCCTTTCCCCACTAAGCTCTTTTTCTTGAGCCTGCTAGCCACTACTTTGCCACCTTGAGCTCCTCAAGTTGTTTCTCACAGTCTCAGACATCAGGAATGCAGGCAAGAAAACCCTGTGGAGGGTCATATAGGGATCTCTGTAGGGCAGGCTATAGGAGCACGTATGGCCTTGAAAGAAGAAAAAGTGGAATTTCGTCCTGCTGCCTGCAGTCAGGCAGTGATACCACAGGGAGCTTGTTACAAAAAGTGAAAGTGAGACTTGGATATGGGATGGGCATGGTATTGGTTGAATTTTGAGGGGAGTGAGGGCTGAATCAAAGTCTTGAAATGCTTAATAATGATATGCACTTACAGAGAAAAAGGTAAAGGACAACCCTTCTTGGGAAAAGGTGTTTAGTAACCACATTTGTTGTAGTGGTTGAAGGGAAGATTTCACAGAACCATTGAAATATTAAATGTTCCCCACTCCCTTTGTGACAAGCTGAAAGACTTAAACATAAACTTGACTTCAAAAATGTTGACAAAATAACAAAGGGGTCTTTGCCACTTAATATATATTTTAAAAAACAGACAGGATTTTTAAATAAAGCTGTTTCATTCAGTTTGGAGCTGTACAGGTCTGTTATTTGCATACTGGAGGATTGTGTAAGCGCACAAGCAATATTATACAAGTATGTGGACCCAAAGAACCTATTAAAGTAATTTGGATAATACAGTTGAGGCTCTCAGACATGAACAAAGAGTGTCTTCCCTGTTTCTCAGCTACTCTGTAACTTACAGCAGAAGTAAGGCACGCTTTCTTTGGAGTTTGTAAATGAAGTGAGTTTTAAGTGTCTGTAAAGCCAGAATTGCTGTCACGAAAGCTGCTAAGTTTTTGAGGACTAACACTCTCAGGATCCACTAAAAAGAATCCTGAAATGTCATAGAACGATCAAACATCATGATGCACCATGCTGCAGTTGCTGTTTTTCAGAAGAAAATGCTTTCAGCTGAGTTTCCAGCACCACTTCCTGACACATCCTGCATGCTGTCTTGGGTCTCTGGTTCAATTTGTTTTCTCCAGTACAGCTCAGGTTGGAAGGGCTTGAAGCTGGTGTGATTACAGTGATGTGGTTAAGCTAAATGAAGCATATCAGAGTTTACTGAATTTCTGTCTTGTTTAAATAAAGCTTGATTTCATGAAAGAAGCATATGATCAGGATTTAGAGGCAAAGCTGGGAAGGCAGAGAAGGAAGAGGAATACGACTGAATATAGATTTAATTGTAACTGTCAAGCTTTGAAGACCTCACAAATCACCTACTTGTTCTGTACTTCAAGTGCAAAGAAAGGATTTACAAATCTAGTCATTTTAATTTAGGATTTATTAGGATGATTTGGAAATTAATCAGAGGAATTACATATAGAAGGTAGGATTTATTAGCCTAGGGGAGGATAATGAAGTATGATGCAGGATTAGAAAATCTATTGTGTGTATATAGATATTTCCAGACTTCTAAAGCTATTACATATGTTAGCTAAATCATATATTTAAATTAGTGATTTCTAAATCAAAACTGAGTAAAATACTTTTTTTTAACTTAATGGCAACATAAGACAAGTTGGTACAAAGTCTAAAAAAGGAACATTAACATATACAATTTATAGAGTGAAGTCAATAAGGAGTACATTTTACCAGTGTGAATATATGGGATAACGAAGAAGGGATAATACTGAAACAGAGACTTTCCAAAACTGGTTTTGACTCTCAGAAACCTGGCCAGCTGGAACAAAGTAGCAATCTAAACCAATGTATTCAGTGGTCACATTCACTGTGCTGAGGGGAAGACGGGAGAGGGTAACGGACTGAAGCCAGGGAAGCGTGCATACATCGTTTTGACTAAGCCGATCAGAATAGACAATTCTGGTGACAGTGCAGTGATTATAAACAACAGCGGAGTTACACTACTGCTCTGAAAATAAACTTGCCACCCACGGTAACTTTGGGATCTCTTCCCTTTTTTTTCTATTCCCTTAAATCCTAGAGCAAGGGAAGACTGGCTTGGTGAGCAACTGGCACTGAGCCATCTAAGCCTAAAGAACTGATTTCGTCTTCCAGATGGGCAAAGTAACCTGTAATGACGGCATGAGCAATTTAAGGTTTTTAGTAGCACAGCTTTCTGGAACAAAAACTTTATGTAAAGACAAAAATTAGAGCCTTGTAGTAACCTGCAATCATTCAGTAGAAGGTACCACGAAGTGGCAGTTACACTCAGACTTAAAAGGCAAAAGAAAAACAACTGGCAGCATTATCAGAACAATCTGAGCAATTTGACTCGTACTGCAAAAGTGTTTGAAATTTTCCTTGGCTGGCACTCAGAACGCATCTGCCAACTTGTAGCAAGTTGCTCAGATTTGCTCTGTGTTTGTAAACACCCTACGGAATTTATTTAGGGCACCTCCCACATGAGGAGAAGAAGAGGGAGAGGGAGAGGGAGAGGGAGAGGGAGAGGAGAGAATGCAAATGTCTGGGGAG
>NW_010125747.1:26909-80612 GCF_000699245.1 Pterocles gutturalis | reverse complement strand
CTGTTGAAGGGTGTCCCTGCCTGTGGCAGGGGGATTGAATCTTTAATGTGCCTTTTAACCCAAACCATTCTGTGATTCTATGATTTTTATTCCATTACAAATTCTATTCTTATTCTGTTTCAAAATAACCACTGTTGTTAAGGGGAAGGGAAGAAATGTCAAAGCCAAGCTGAGACAGAAAGCCCTGTATAGGAAGAAAGCAAATGAGAAAGAGGCCTTCATTATGTAGAAAGATTATTGGTAGAAAAGTCATAATTGTCTGTAATTAAATGAAAGGGATTGTCTATTTAGGCGCCTACGTACAAACAGGTTTCACCAAATATTTATAATTTAAAAAAAAATAGTCAGGTCTTCAGCTACATCCATACTTCATTAACAAAAACATCTCAGGAAGAAGTGAAAGTTTCCTTTTTTTTCAATTATGACTTTTGCACCACTTCTAATTTTTCTTAATTACAGTGACATTTTCTGCCTGACTGAACAGGATGTGATGTAAAGGATCACTGCACCAGGTCTACGTCCTCTGGCCAAAACATGATAGGTTTTCAATATCCTTAATTTCTTGCTAAAGTTTGCTTATGAAAATACCAGCTTTCGCTCAGGAAGTTCCTGACTCACATACTCAATCCTCAGCAATTTCTGCTCTGAGGGGATGTTGTACTATATGCTTATCTTGGGTTTAGGTTTGTTTCCTTGTCATCTGTTTTTGACGACTGATGGAGACAGACTATTTGGCTAGACAACTGTTTGGTCTGACCTGGGATAGCTACTCTTATCTATTTTTTAAGATTCTCACTGTTGTCTGTTTGATTCCATTAGCCCTGACCAGTGTTTTTCACCACTCTGGCACAGTATGAAAAATTATGTGTAAAATGAATGGCTAGCCAGACTGACAGATTTACTTCTGTGTACATCTATCTGCTGACCCTTCTCAGCCCTTGAAGCTGGGAGGTTGTGAGATGAATTCAACTCCCTCTTTGCATCAAAGGAATGTCTTAGTAAATTCCAGTAATGGACTCAATCACTTATTCTGCAAATGCATTCAATGGTCACAGAGTAAATGGAGGGACAGCTTCTCCTTTAAATCAATTAGAAGGTTTAAGATTCAAGGAAAGGCAGGACTTGGTTTTAAGGGTCCAGAATGAACTTGTAGGGCTGAAGTTAGGGAAAGGCTAAGGTTGTTCCTTACTAAAAAAAAGTAGTTTTGACTCCAGATAATTGGAACTGAAGACTTAGGATGCCAATTTTGTAACTGAATTTTATATTTATTCCTTCTTCAAAATACAAAGGCATGAGAAAAATACAAGCAAAGTAAAAACAATGAAGTAACAAAAATTGCTTGAAATTGAAAGCCAAATCAGAATAGCATTTAAGCATAAACAAGGATGGAAAGTTAGAATTGTGATACTTGACAGGTATTCACCTTCCCTCATTTTCCCACTGAGCTCTTTCTGCAGTGCAGTTGTATTTAAGAAGTAGCATGTTATCACCTCCCAGTCATCTGGAATGTTAAATCCTGCTTTATGTTGCCATTCTGCAAGAATCAAGCCTGCAGATTAAATATTTTCCTGCATCTTCAAGTACCTTAAATTATTTCCATCATGTGTGTATATTGCAACTGCAAAGTACAGGAAGGCCATCAGTTAACAACTCACATCTGGTACTGACATTACCACTAACCTTACTGCCTATTTCACTAATGCTGTCCCACTCTTCATGTTTTTGTTATATGCTACTCCTCCTCTATAAAAGGCAGCCAAATAAGGGTTCTTGGTTTGCATCTACTTTTTATAGGACTGTAGAATGGTAGAATCATAGTATTATTTAGGTTGGAAGGGATCCCCAGGGGGCAGTCTCATCCAGCTCACTGTTCAAAACAAATCTCATTAGACCATGCTGCTCAGGACTATGTCTAGTTGAGTCTTGAACAACTCCAAGAACAGTTTCTGCAGTCTCCCTGGGCAACCTGTTCCTTCATTCTGCCCCACTTTGTGGAAAACAGAAAACGATCCTTGTATCTAATCAGAATTTTCCATGTTCCAGCTTGTGCCTGTTTCCTCCTGCTCTGTCACTGTCTGAGAAGCACCTGGGTTCATTTTCTCTGTATTCTCACAAGTGGCTTTAGACAGCAATAAGGTCTCCCTGTAGCCTTTTCTTCTCCTGCCTGAACAAACATTATTCTCTCAACCTGTCCTCATACATCATGTTCTCCAGCCCCTAGTCATCTTTGTGGGCCCCACTGGACTCCCTTTAGTATGTCAGTATCTTCCTTTTACTGGTGAGCCCAAAACCGGACACAGAACTCCAGACCTAGTCAGGTAAGTGTTGAGTACAGTGGAGGGATCACTTCCCTGGACCTGCTGGCTACACAGTTACTAACACAGCCCAGGATGCAGTTGGTCTTTTTGCTGCAGGGGTACACTGTGAAGCTGTGTTCAGCTTGCTATCTATCACAAGCTCAAGATCCTTTTCTGCAGAGCTGCTTGCTAGTACTGTTTCATGGGTTTATTCCACTCTGGATACAAGACTGCATTTGCTTTCACTGAACTTCATGAGATCTCTATCAGGCCATTTCTCCAGCCTGCCCAGGTCTCTGTGTCCTGCAACATATTGACCACCCCGTACACTTTGCTGTCATCCACAAATGTGCCAAGAGTGCACTCTGTCCCGTCATTCAGGCTTTAAAAGAGGCATTAAGCAGTGTCAGTCCAATTATTTATCCCTGATGATGTCACTAGTTACTTGCTGTCAGCTGGACTTTGCCGTGGTCACTAGTCTTCAAGACTGGCAGTCCAGCCAGTTTTCCATCCACCTCACCAGCCAGCCCATATCTCATTAATTTGGTGATAAGGACACTTTGGGACACTGCCAAAGGCTTTGCTAAATAAAGTATTCAACATCCACTACATCCTTTTGTCAGTCACACTAGGCAGCTTATAATAAAAAAACATGAGGCTGTTCAAGCATGATTTCCCCTTTGTAAATCTGTGTTTGCTGCTGCTAGTCACCCTCTTGTCCTTCACATATTTGAAAATGCTTTCCAAGAGGACTTTTTGAAAATGGCTTCTAAGAGGACTTACTCCATAATCTTCCCAGGGACTGAGGTGAGGCCAAGCAGCCGCTAGCTGGATCCTCCTTCTTGCCTGTCTTGAAGATGGGTATGACACTTGCCTTTTTCCAGTCATCGAGAATTTCTCCTAACTGTCATGACCTTTAGAAGATGATAGAGAACACCCCTGCAATGCCATCAGCCAGCTCTTTCAGTACTGTGGGACATATCGTATCTAGTCCCAAGGACTGGTACATTACTGACTGGCTTAAGTGATCCTGGACTCTTTCTCTACTGTGGGTTCTTCTTCACTCCTATAGATCCTGACAGTGGACTCAGGGACTCTGTAAGTATTTCACTGGTAAATATTTCACCAGTAAGCATTACCACTGGAAGAAGAGGCAAATAAGGCATTTTCCATACCCCTTGTCACTAGGTCCTCTGCTCCACTGAACAATGGACCCACTTCTTCTTAGCCTTCCTTTAAACTACCAATGTACTTACAAAAACTTTATTGTCCTTCACCTCCCTCATTTTCACAACTCCAGTTGCGCTTTGGCTTTTCTATCTGCATTCCTACACATGCAGGCAATACCTTTCTGTTCCTTTCAAGCAGAATGACTTTTATTCCACCTTCTGTGTATTTCCATTTCATGTCTGAGGTCAATCAAAGGCTTCCTGTTCATCCATGCTGGCCTTCTGCAGTACTTGCTCAACTTTCTGCACATCAGAATGGACCATTCTTGCACCCTTAGGAGGCTGTTCTCAAAGCCTCCTCTGAAGTCTCCGAGGAGGAGGCTGTCCCAGCTTTCCTGGGCCCTTTGGTCTCCAGGTGAGTTTCCCAGGCTATCTTGTCAAGCAAGAAGGTTCACCATGAAGGGTTGAACATCTGCTCTTCTCAAGTCCAAGGCTGTAATTCAGATGTATGCATTGCTCACTTTGCTCAGGATTTTAAACTTCATAGTCATTGCAGTCAAGGCTGTCCTTGACCTTAACATCTTCAACCAGTTATATCTTGTTTGGAAGTAACTGGTCCAATGAAGCATTTGTCTTAGTAATTTCACTGATCACTTACATCAAGAAATTGTCTTCTGTACATTCCAGAAATCTTCTAGATCTCTTGTGCCCTGCTGTATTGCTTTTCTGGAAGATATTGGGGTGGTTAAAGTAACCCATGAGTACTAAGACCTGTGACTGTAAGCCTTCCTCCACAGGCTTAAAAAAGGTTTCACCTACCTTCTCTTCTTGGTCAGGAGGTCTGTAACAGACACTTACTACATCATCGTCTTTCCTGGTCTGTTCTCTGCTCTTTACCCACAAGTTCTCTATGGGTTCATTCTTCACCTGTGCCAATAAAAGCTCATTGCACGCAAGCCAATTCTTCGCATAGAGCACAACACCTCTTCATTGCCTTCCCACCCTACAGAACCTGTATTCCTACATTGAAGCACTCCAGTCATGAGATCTATCCTATCGTGCGTCCAACAATTGTAATGAAATCAAAGCTCTGCAACTGTACTCACACTTCTAATTCCTCTTGTTTGTTCCTCATGCTGTGTACAGGGATCTATTATGAGCCTCAAGTCATGCTGCTCTAACATTGGGAGTGTGAGAGACTCCTCTGCCATGCTGTCCCCTGGACGTATCTGGTCTGCCCTTTCTATCCTCACTACTTTTCAAGTTATGGTAAGCCTTCCCCAACAAACCTACATTAAAGCCCTCCTCACTAGCTTAGCAAGCCTGTTTTAAAAGATACTCTTGCCTCCCTTGATGAGATCTATGCCATCCCAGCTCAGTGGTCCTCATTCTTCAAACAGGGTCCCATTGTCACAGCAAGCCAAAGCCCTACCTGCAACTCAAGCCATTCATCAAGGTCTTGATCTGATGGATGACCCTACTTCTCAAGTCTTTCCTCTTCACTGGCAGGACTGAGAAGACCAGTCCCCTTCATCACTCTTTCACCTCACCCCTGGAGCTCTGTAATCACTCTTGGTATGCTCCAGGTTACCTGTTATGACAATATTGTTGTCCACATGGAAGAGCAGCAAGGTGAAAGAGTTGAAAGGTTGGCCATCACAAATCCCGGTTATAGCAAGTAACAAACCTCCTGAGCTATCAGGTCAGCAGATCGGTCCCCCACAGCAGTGAGTCTCCTACAGCTATCATTCATCTTTTCCTCTTCATATGGACACTAGTCTCGCTCAGCTGGCTCTGATGCATCTGCTGATGGATCTTATTTGTCCATATTGACACATGTTCTGGAGTTTCAGATCTGGAGGTGAAGCAGGAACCAGAAGTCATACTATTGCATCTTTCTCCATCTTGACAGTCTACCTCCACTGGTTGTTTGAACATGGCCCTCCTTTACTGCTTTGTATGGCTCAGGCTCTCATCTCTGTCAATTTCCTGTGAAGACCCAATCTCCTCTTCATCCTCCCTGATGACACACAGCCTGCTCACATCTTCCTTCAGCTCCTTCACCAGGTGATTCAGTGCTTCAGTCAAAGCACATGTCCCACAGGAGAGGCCTCCAGCACCAGGTGTTCCTCACAGCCCCACACTTGGTCAGCAATATCCCACTCATGGAGCTCTTTTGGGAAAGAGGCTTCCAAAACATCAATGACATTTGTACCAGTCAGTAGGAAAGACTGTACCCACAGAATGCTGAAACCATAATTGGAGAGTTTTCAAGCAGCCTCACACAGTCTTGAGTGGATTTTCTGTGTCCTTCTGCACTTCTGCTGTGCCATAACTGCTATACCTCTGGTTTTTTTGTGCTCAAAAAGCTGGAACAGTACCAATTGTTTCCTCTTCTCTGCTGCTCTGTATTCTGTATTGCCCTTGATTCTTGGATACAGAGATAGTGTCTGGACCTGACAGCAAAGAGGAAACATGGCATGTCAAGAGCATGGGTTAGAAGAAAGGGGTTTCAACATGGGTGATGAGAATTTTAAAAGGTGATAAGTGAAGTAATAATCCATTAACACTTCTCAGTCATTCCAGCTGAGGTCTTTAACATTGTACCTAAAAAAAATACCATATACTGCACTAAGCGTTACAGCTAATTTTATTATTTTAGCAATTTCTGTTTTAGTATGAGTAGATGCCTTTGAAATCCTTTATGAACCTTACTAGAACCGACCAATTTAAACAGCCATGTCATTGTTATTCTCAACTTTACATCTGTCAACATAACACTGGAAAGCAGACTAAGGAAACCAAGGTTGTAGACCTTAATTACTCACAAATGTATTTGTATTGGTTTATTGAACACTTCTTCTTAAGCTCTCATTGCAAGGATTACACTGTTAGTGATCTTTTTACCTTTTTCCTGACACTTGCAAATCAAACATCTATTTGAAAGTCAAGAAAGCATGTTTACGTTACTATTGCAATCTGACAAAGCACAGCTGTTATCCTCTCAATGGGTAAATGAAACCACTGACAGACCTTGGAAATAAGGCATGAAAGGGAAATGACAGTTATTTGAAGTACTGTGGAACATGAAATGTAGGAATGAAAACGTAAAAGTAAATAGCATGGAGTACACTGTATGAACATGTGTCAAACTTATTCAGCTTTGTGTCTGGATTAGTTATTCTGTTTTCTAAGTAGGTACTTCAAAGATAGTCGAAAGCTTTTTGTGTGGTGTCTTGGTTTTTACCTCCTGACAATGACAGTTCTTTCATTTGAGCTATGGGGTGAAGTGGTCTTGTAGAGCACTGATAGTAAAATCATGAACAATGACAAAAGAAGTGAAACTAAGAGGGTAGAGGAAAGAACAAATGACCTAGGGCCCCCACAATCACAATTGTCTCTTCTTAACAGATATTTGTCAATCCCTTTCTTAGAAATTCACAGTGACAGTGATTCCACTCCTTTCTTGGACAATTTACCAATTGCACTTAACTTTAGAATTTTCTTTGTGTCTAAGAGAAATCCTATTTCCTCCTGCAATTAAAGCTCCATATTACTTTCTGCCTTTTATTACAGGGAAACTAGGGGACAGTTTATTTCCTTCTTCAAAAACCATCACTGTGCAGAACTGGAAATTAAAATGGAAAGGAGTTCATGAAAATCAGAATTTCAGTGTTCGGTCCCTTTGTTATCTTTCAGACTGTAACTTAAAGAAATTTATTCCATGGTACTTTTTTAATCAAGTGACTTATTTTTGAAAATTCTCTGTTGAGAAACCTTTTCTTGGTATGTTAATTTTGTTTATTTTATGGTAACTTTACTGAAAGTATTTTTAAAAATAGGCTGATGGTTATTATTGATGATTTTTTACTTACTGTTTTTACAAACTCTACTGGGTCTGGCTGGGATGGAGTTAATTTTATTCTTAGCAGCCCGTATGGTGCTGTGTTTTGCATTTATGACTAAAACAGTGTTGATAACACAGCAGTGTTTTGCCTGTTGCTGAGCAGAGTTTCCACAATATTGAGGCTTTCTCTTTTTCCCACTCTGTCCTCCTAGCGAGTGGGCTGGAGGTGTGCAAAAAATTGGGAGGGGACATAGATGGGACAGCAGACCTAAACTTGCCAAAATGATACCCCATACCACACAATAATGTGCTCAGCAATAATAGCTGGGGGGAAGAAGGAGGAGCACAGAACTTCAGAGTCATGGCATTTGTCTTCCCAAGTAACCATTACATGTGATGAAGCCCTGCTTTCCTGGAGATGGTTGAACATCTGCCTGCCGATGGGAAGTAATGAATAAATTCCTTATTTTGCTTTGCTTGTGTGTGAGCTTTGCTTCACCTGTTAAACTGTTTTTATCTCGACCCACAAGCTTTCTTGCCTTTGCTCTTCCAATTCTCTTCTCCGTCCTACTGAACAGGGAGTGAGACAACAACTGAGTTGACTCCTCAACTACCATTCTGGCAGAGCGTGGGAGTCCATCTCCCTGTTGGAAATAAACTCTCCAAGGTCATTCACCAGGGCTCCCACTGCCAAAACTCTACTGAGGGTATGCCTCTGCATTGGGAAGGAGTCACATGGCGATCTGGTGAGTAACTGTCAAATAGCCCAGCATTTCAGCTTCCCAGTTAAGTTTTCACACCACTTTCCTCATGTGCTTTCCTTTATACTCATCTACACCGCATATCAGCTGACATTGTATTGCCTCTTAATTTCCCTCCTGCAATTTTACAAGCAACCCTCATTTGATGTCCTGAATAACCTGGTATCGTTAGCTGATTTTTTTACGTCACTGCTTGCTCTCTTCATGGGTATTTGGGATTATACTAACTAGCACAGTTCCCTGCAGAACTTGGCTGCTTACTGCCCTCCATTCTGAGGGCTGAATATTTAATTTCATTTCCTGTTTTCTACCCTATAAATAGTTGCTGAACATACTGCTACTTTTTCTCTTACTCCTTTCACATATTTGTTTTCTTTCAAAGTCTTTTATGAATAATTTTGTCAATGTTTTTTCTGAAAATCTCTTGAATTAAGACTCAAGGACTACCTGGATTATAGTCACTCAATATGGTATGACCTGCAATTAGTAGTTACATTATGAAATGAGAAAGTAGACCAGGATTTAAGAGCAGCAGCGAGTCAGTTTAAAATATCAAAAACTAGGAACATATACTTGGCAGCCTCCTGCTGTACAAACTTGCCCCTCAAGTACTAAGTTTCATAGTTTTGCCTAAAGTCTAAAACTACAGATTCATTACATATATTAGTTTTATGGCACGCTGCAATCTTTCCCTCCTCCCCTCACTTCTCTACATTGTAAAGATCATAAACTACTTGTCTCTCTCCTTCCCTTAGGAGACTGATACCTTATCAGCTCTCGGAAATGGATTATTTTGAGAAACAGAAGTCACCCCCCAAAAATCTTTCCCACTTCACAGGTACCAGCTGCCTTATCTTTCAGGAATAGTCTAACTGATACATATCAAACTGAATTCCAATTAGTTCTTCCAAATTTGCTTTTAGTTTTGGAGTTTGTTTCTTCTGTTCACTGACCTGAAGACAGATTTGTTTGCCTGCAACCTCGTCTGATTTTCTCTAGCTATGGCAGGGGATGTAGTAAAATAAGTGTTACTGTCATTGCAGCAACAACACTACCGTTAATAAAGAGGTTATCAGTTTAAATTTGCTCAGCCAGAAGAAAACAGGGATACTTTGTTTCTCCTTCTTTAACTCACAGATTATATACAGGACTATGAATCTTTCATTTTCTTTCTTTCTGTACAGACTTTTAGTCATGCTGTTAGGTTTATGCTGCTGGTATGAGCAATAAACAATTAATGTGATAATAAGCGTACAAGAAAAAAGTGTTCAGCTTCTTTTGTAAACAGCTTATTTTCTAACATATTTTAACATTAAAAATCAATATGCTACCATATTTTCTCTTTGATATGCTAGTAGAATAAAAAATTAACAAGATTAAAAATTGGGTAAAGACTGACATTCTTCACAAAATTAAAATTCTCAACGAAACCAGTATGAGGTTTGGATAGCCAAGAACTAGAAGAATGACTAGAATTCAGTGTTGCCAAAGGCATATTTTAGCTTATCTTAGTGTTTAGTGATACTAATAACAGTGTTGTTGCTCTGGTTTAGCTTGAGTTATGACCATGACTCCCAATACACTAGATTTTTACTTCATTTTTAAAAAATGACAGTCATAGAAATGGCTTTCTAGCCATACCTTACACTGTAGTTCTCACATCTTCCACATGATTAAAAGTTAATGGAATTCTCTTTTATTCCTGTACACAACTGTAAGTTACGAGGTGGACTCTGAAAGCAATGCAATAAGTTCTTGTGGGATTTTAAAATGTTTAATTTTAGCATTTATTTTGCATTTAATTTGGTTTCACATTTATTTTGCAGGAAGCTATTTTCTTTAGGAATGTCCATTTGCTCTGCACAAGTTACTAAACAGGATTTAGAACCTCATTTGTATTTTAAAACATTCTTAGAAGAGGGACAAGCAATTGTTTGTTTTGCCAGAAAAAAATACCATCTACATACAGTTCAGGACTTTATTTAATTTCCCATTAATGTGGTGTTCATCAGAAATCAGCAGGAGGAATCCATCTCCAGAAGCTGCAGCAAAAGTAAATCTAATTACTACATATAGCACACGGCATGTCAGCTTCTAGACAGTGTACTCAGCTCAGTCTTGGGGTAAAAGAGGCATAGCATACAAAAAGGTATAGCTCAAATCTTCAGTGCTTAATGCTTCATATATGCAAGTGTTTTTTTTCTTAGGAAGAAGTGAACACAAACAACATATGCTTTTATGCACACATTTGTTACATTTTTAATTCTGGAACAAAGTGAAATATTAATCAGGCAGTTTCCAGAGTGTTGAAGACCCACAGCCAAAACAGATTTTCAAAAAGTTCAGCAAAGCTTTCAGCAAATTAAATACAGAAATTTTTTTCTAATACTTGACACTCTCTAGGACCATCACGTCCAATTCTTCAAAATTACTTGGCACCTGATGTACTAGTCCATTCAGCAGCCTGACCATTCATTTAGATACATGAATAAGATCACAACCATTTAAAAAATCTACCCCTTCATATACCAAAGTTCTTTCTCTTGGGGTTCAGAACTAAAGACAGGCCTGACTTTTAACTTTACTGTAGTCAAACTATTTAAGTTTCTTCTGAATCAAGGGAATTCAGCTCCAGCACCTGAGAGTTAACATCAGATTTTCATTCCAATCACAGAGACAGTACTAATCTTTTACAGTTTCCCTGTCCTGTGAGCCATCAAGAGACACTAATTTTAGCTGACATTGGATTCCTATTTATTTCTGACACTCTAGGAGAATGTTAAGACGTTAGTGACAATGAAGAATTACTTGTCTGCATAGCATGTTGTGTATTGCAGCATTCACTACATGCAAGAAACTTTGAGCAGTGACAATGATGGCTTGATTTGTACAAGACTTCAAAATTATTGATGTCACCCACAGATTATCAGGTTTTAATTGTGGCTCATCTTGTTACCCAATTTGTCACCTTGCACAGAATTAAGAACAGCATATTTTTCACATTACCTCTTACCTCCATTAATATTTCTAAAATGATTTCACAAACAGAAAACCAACAATGATTATAATTTTTAACCACTTACCTATCTTGCTAATGTCAACACTAAATTAATAGCAACAAACTTTACATTTTATCTTCTATACTTAAACACTGCACATACAACCATAAAATCATAACTATTGTCCCATTTAAAAATAGACTACAAACATATATGATCAGAAAGTCATAAAGAGAAAAGTGTGTTTATTTACATAGTTTTTTAAAAAAAAATCACATATTCTTAGAAAACAGGATCTACTCTAAGATAAATAAAGAAGTCTTTTTTATATTTTTTCTGTGGCCCAGATTACATTTTCCTATGATGAAAAAGAAAGAAGAAAGTCAGGTAACTTTCTCGATGCAATGTCTCGATGAAAGTCGAGTGACATCTCGATGAAATTTACATTATCCTAGTGACTATGAGTTTTTGTACCAGCCATAAAAGATGTGGAGGAGAGAGGATCCAGACCATCTAAATTTTGCCATACCCTTATTGGTGTACAGTAGTACAGTCAGAAAACGGGATGTATTTGCAGAGACTGTTTCAGAATAGAATGACTTTCTTCTTCTTTTTTTCTGCTTCTGCCCTTTTTCAAAAGGCTGAAAATTAATTTGCATAGAATGCAAAGTATGCCTCTATTGAATTAACCGCGGAAAAATAACTTTGGAAGGTCTAAGCCACAAAAATCTTGGTATCACCAAAATGTTGCTTTTTGACCCTTATTCTTTTAATGATCATATTATGAAACCGATATCTTTTCAAATATTATTCACGGAGTAGAACTCATTTTCTTTGTTTCCCGTAGATGTTTTATGAGCTATGCAATTTTCCTTAATATTTATTTTTAGCTAACTGATGCAGAGAAACAAGTGGAAAGTAATACATTTAGCTTTATGTACAACTTTGATAGTTTGTTTTACACGGAACATTACTCTTCTGTTTTAATATAAACTGTACACAGTGGACTATTTTTAACTAAGTTGATTAACCCTTAATATTATGGTGAAACAGGATATTATTTTAGTCATGTCTGTATAGGGCTGTTTTGCAAATTCTTCTACATTGTTTTAGAGAAATCTCATTCTAAGCTGCATTTTCCATTAGTTCAGTGTTAACTTGTATGCAGATCGTACACATTTAGTCCCAGTTAATAATTTTTTGATTTCTACTTTATTCCAAGCACACTTCCCAGAGACGAGGATCCATTTTTAGTTTCGTTTCAGAGCTCATTACAAAGACACTTTGTTTCGATCACTTTGAAGTTATTTAAAAGATTAGATCTCTGCACCTGATTTATATATTTGGGAAAAAAAAAAAAAAAAAAAAAAAGGCAGGAGGAATTATGTGTTACTGGAAACACAGAAAAAATTAATAAAATATTGAAAATATGTCAAGTGCTATTTTGATTCATTTGTATAGTACCCATGCATCTTTAAACCAGTTTAAGTTACTTATTTAAAATCTGATATACCTGTTGAATTCATTCATGTAGTAAGCTAAAAGCTCATTCTTTAATGCCTTATGTGGTGTTACTTTGGACCAGGAGGGAATTTTTTCTAATTTAAGAATCTTTGTCGGAAGCTATCAATCAGAATTATAGACAGCTTTTCGTTAGAGCAATGAGGTACTGGGTTTTTTCTACAGTGATATGGGTCAATGCTTGTTTTCTTAAAAGTTTAATGCCTTTTTTTGTTTCAGTCTTCACATAAAGAAGAATATTTACAACCTAATATTTTAAACAACCAGTAGTGACAAGGAAATAGAAACAATGGCAGAACAGGGAATGAACAGGTTAATAAGCAATTAGATAAATCAGTCAGATTTCAGGTCTCCTTTCAAGGTTCACTGTAAGGCTACAGGAGTTACAGGAAGATAGGCCTGACCCGGAGGCAGGCAGGCTGCAACATAGCACTTATATTTCAAACAGAGGAAATGAAAATGGAAATGTGAGACTTTTTAGCTTCAAACTTTGAAAAATATTAGCTATAATTAAGTAATCAGGGTATGCACATGTAAAAGATGAAAATATAACAAATGCCAGGCATTAATTTGCTGAGACTCGATGTCTTTCTTTGCCAAAATACCTGGCTTACTGAATGGAAGGAATGGCAAATACAACATAACTTCATTCAGTAACACTTTGTTGGGACTGTATCATATGAAATTCCCATAAGTAAACTGGGAGAATACATTTCAGAAGGACCTGTTATGAGGTATATGAACTACCAGTAACAAAGATTGCAAATTATCAAATGTTCATTGTCGATGACTGGACCATAAGTTTACCTACAAGCTCCAAGTCCCGCAGCCAGCCTCATCTGGGGGCTCTGTCCGACACCGTGGCCTGAGAGCTGCATATAACATCTGACCCTCTGCCTTGGTCTCTGTCTGATCTCCAGAGAGGGAATGCTTTGCTGTGCCACCTTGCCTTAATGTTCTGGCTTGACTTTGGACCTTTCTTGTCGCTACAGACATGTCTGCTGCTGCTGGACTGTAGCTGAAACCAGTTACTGTCATCAGACCTGCTCTGCTCATCATGGTCAGGTACTGTGGGACTGAACCCCTTTTTTGTGAGGTATCTGCCTCTGCCTGCCCTGTCACCTTTGTCTTTCCTTGCAGATCAACCTCATGCTGGCTGCTCCCTGATGGTCAGTACAGGGATCATCTCAAGTGCAATCTGTCCTCAGTCCATTTCCACTCTCTACAGCACTGAAAACATGCCAAAGCTAAACATAGTAGAAGTTATGAATACTTGGGAGATCCAAACTGGACAGGAGAGTTAAATCAAAAAAAAAAAAAAAAAAAAAGGTCAGGATCTGATCTACTGGGTAGGGCCAAGAGTTTCTCACTGGATCCAATGAATGGAGCTCCTCTCTTTCCAAATAAAACATTTCTTGTAAACTTACAAACCTCAGAGGAAAAGAAGAAAAAGCTTAAGCCACTGCAGAGTATCAGCTTGAAGAGTTTTAAAACACTATCTGTGCCTTTTAATCAAGTTCTTTTAAACCAAAAGTTAAAATTAATATAGATTTAATATACTGCTTAATAAAGATAGTGCATTTTCTGAAGGGAAGTAATGTAGCTTTTTACCTTTCTACCCCCAGACAACCTGTAACTCCTCTTCTGAGATACGCAGAATCAGTATATAGATACCTCTTAAAATAACTGCTTTTGTGCAGAAGCTTTATTTTGAGTGTACGTGTGGATAATGGCTTCTCTGTTCAGTCCTGAACAGACAGCTTCAAAGTGTCTACCAAGAAACAGAAACTTTCTTTCAGTTGTTAGCCAAGATATATCGTGAAAGCATCACAGATGTTTTTTGGCAATGTACCATTTTCCACTCATTCTCCTAGATACCTCTAGAGTCAGGCACTCTACAGTGGAGCATGGTGGGAGAACACAAGACCACAGACACAGACAGTAACTAGAGAGAGTCCAGCCTGACAGAAGAAACAAAAAAGCCAAGGACTGGAACAGGTTACCCAAAGAGGCTATGCAGTCTCCACTGTGGAATGCTTTCAAGAACTAACTGGAAAAGCTGTGAGTAGCCTGGTCTGATGTCACCATTGATCCTGCTTTGAGCAGGAGGTTGGACTAGAAATCTTCTGAGGTCCTTTCCAATCTGAGTTATCCTATGATCATATGACCAGCAGCTTTTCATATCATTAGGTAGGAGAGTTTTCCTCACGCCTCCCTCTGGTCTGTTTTTTAATGTACTTGATAATATAACCAAGTATGGACTATATGGATTACAGTCTGACATTTTTAGTGAAGTTAAAATTCCCAACTTACTGTTTTGGACCTGAAACAGACTCACCAAGTGAGAGAGCACTCACTTTGTATTCTAAATGACACCTTTCTGTGGCCAGTCTAGTGTCTGTTGATGCCTGGATTGTATGTTGGTCTGCTGCTTTCTGATTCTCAAGGCATTGTACAGCTGAGTTACAGTACACCTGTGAGAGAATTCCTTTTCTGAAAAAAAAAAAAAAAAACAAAAAGAAAAAAAAAGGAAGTCAATATAGTCTTTTCTGTTTGGGCTTTCTCATTCATACTCCTGTTTACTTTATTACCCTCTCATCCTTTCTTTTTGCTCACTGCTGCTAGGAAATAACTTTCTATAACAAAAGAGAATATAAACTGTCTCTTTATATGGCTTCTGACTTTCTCAAATCTTCTTTTGACCTAAATGGGATTTCGGCCAAAAAAAGATATACCGGAAATGTTTCATGTCTGGGCAGAGGGAGAAACGGGTTTGGTGGGAGAGGGAAATAATTCACTTTTCTTTCTTCACACTCAAAAAGATCTTGTTAATATGATGCCATAGAGAATTATCACAGTTAAATTAAATACCTTAAAAGCAAATAGATGCTCTATAGGCTATTGTGACTGGGATTCAACAGTTGCAGAGGTCTGTAGAGATACCGTCATGGCATCGAGGACTGATAGTGTAGAGTAATACAAACTACATACAGTGACTGTAGTGAGTTCATTTGTTATTTGTTTCTCTAACACTAGATGAAGGACAGTTCTGTGACCCCTTACTTCCTGGTTTTCTTCTCCAAAACATCAGTGATTTGAACAAAAAGCATTTAGAAAGAACAAGATGTAGCATTTTCACCTTCTTTCTCTTTGTGGTGAAAGTTTGATCAAACCTGCTAAAAAAATAAAACTTTACTTGGAGATGTCTGGATTGTTTATGTCCTAGTCATAACCGTTTGGAGTTGGCCAATTCTATAACTGAAATGAAACTGCCTCATCTCATCAGAGAGAGCAGGTGCTTTAGAAAGGTGTAATTGTTCAGTTTTTCTGTTTACTGTGATATCCTCTGCTTACATTTTGTTATCAAACTATTAATTACAAGTAAATACAGGCAGCCAAAAAAAGCCTAAAAGTAAATGAGATTTCAAGTTAATCCCTGCTTATTCTTCATAGTTCATATAGACTTAGCCTCATTTTTAGAAAAATACAAAATTCACTGACTGAATGTTTTTTGTTGAATCTTTTTTGGTTTTTAGAACTTTTAGTAGAAGTTTGACTGTTACCAAATAGTGTTTTCTTTGCTTGCATAAATCTTATCTTTCAAAAGAACTATGTATCTATATCAATATCACCTATATCTGTATAGTCCTTCCCTACATATGGCTGTAGATTTTCCTAAAACATCAAAGGCTTCTTGAAAAGCATATCTTGAAAGATGGAATAAAGCTAAATAGTTCTCTGGAATCTAAATGCTTCTATGTATGTTTCTATTAAATGTTTCTCCATGTAATAACTTGTGCTGGGAGTCCTAATCTAATCCTTGATACAGTAGCAACGCATAGCAAAGCTTCATTATCCTATTTCTGACCCTTATGTAAATTTGTCATTCCTTGATACAGTTGCCAGTTTGTACTAACAGTTTCCATTATGCTTATGTAGAAATAACCTCTTATCCACATTCTGGTGTCATTATTCTCAGAGCATCATGCTTAAGGTGTGACTCTCTATCTATAATAAACTTTGTCATGGCTGCAAGATAATTACTATAATTTAGAGAGCACAGACATTTCTGAATATAATGTTTGGTGACTTTTACATGCTTCCATTATAAAATAGTTGGAAGTCTGTGACTGAACAAGATGGGTAAGTTTGACACGTTTCTAAAGCTACATCAGATGTAATGAGCTTGACCTTCAGATTCATAATAAATAAAGCTTATTCTTCAGATCTTTTCTTTACAAATTTAACATTGTGACTTACATGGATTTGCAAATATTTCAACCCACCTGACCCTCTGGGAAGACAGGAAACATGTACAGTGAATGCTACTTGTTACTTCTTAAGATATTTTCAAAAGACTTACAATTGGAGGCTTGGATATATTCTAGGAATTCACAGAAACCAAGCATTTAATTTTTCTCTTCCTAGAGACATTTGATAGGTCTACATTTCAAACTAAAGTATTGTTGACCAAGTAATGTTACAGGTAATTATTTATAATATTTTCATATTTTCCATTACAGAATTTCAAATATAAATAAAATATTAATCTGTCATTCTTAAATTAGTTATTTAAAAACATCTAAAGTTAAATGGAAAAAGCAGTATTGAAAGTCTATTAT
The DNA here is from genome assembly GCF_000699245.1 of Pterocles gutturalis. NCBI lineage: Eukaryota > Metazoa > Chordata > Aves > Pterocliformes > Pteroclidae > Pterocles > Pterocles gutturalis. The sequence goes on along the minus strand of NW_010125747.1, from coordinate 63,396 downwards.
GAAACAGAAAAAACCCTCAGTAGCAAACTCAGGAAAGAGGTACTGCACAGTTGGTCCCAAGCCTAAGTAAATATTTGCAAGACAAAAATAAACAATGGTGAAAACAATTGCAGATTACTTATATGACAAAACTGGGAGCTAAATAATTTTTCACACAAAATACATTTAACTGAAAACTCTTCAGAGCAATTAAAATGTATAATTAAAGTGAGATTTGGCAAGATACTCTTTGAAATGCCCAAAAAAGCATCTAGTTGTTGCAGTTTAACTCCCTCGACCAGCAGCAACCTCTCATTTACCCTCCTCCCTCCTGGGGATGGGGGAGAGAATTAAAGGGGTAAAGGGAAAAGAGACTCGTGGGTTGAGATAAGAACAATTTAATAACTAAACTACAATAATATTGAAAATAATAATGGTAATGAAAATAATAGTAATATGTACAGACATACAAATTTTCAAATATACAAATGAGTGATACACAGTAAACTGCTCATCACCTGATGACCAAGGTCCAGCCCAATCCCAGGTAATGATCCCAGAGCAGGGAGAGTCCTGAAACTGCAGTCCTGGAAAAGAGAGAAGAGCCCAAGTGTCCAAGACACTGAGAGCCAATGGAGAAAGAGAGATGACCTCGAGAGAGAGGGAGATGATCCAAAGAGAGGGAGAGATCTTCTGGACAGAGCCTCATCTATATACTGGGCGTGATGTGCATGATATGGAATAGACCATTGGCCAATTTGTTTCTCAATCCTAAACATAACCTTGAATCCTAGGCCAGTAATTCTCCTGCACCTGCAGACACTGTCACAGCAGAGAAGCTGACAAGTCCTTGACTGTCCTGACAGCAACTCTAACCATCAGGATGTGATCAGCCTTCTCCTCAGCACAAATCCAAAACACAGCCTTATGCTAGCTACTACGAAGAAAGTTAACTCTGTCCCAGATGAAACCATGACACTATTTGAAGGACCATTAAACAACATACAGGTTAGAATACCATTATCCAATGGTATGCAATATACCATGATCCTGTTCCTTATAGTTAACATTTATTATCTATGTATTGCAAAATTACTAAGAAACTGTGGTGCTTTTAAGTCTTGAATAGTTCCTGGTCCTAACAATCCACTTAAAGGAATCATATTTCTCTTGTGATAAGAAATATGTATAATCGTATAATTTTTTGAAAGCTCTTTCGTTATTTCAACAAAAAATATTGAAACCAACAAGTTATATTTAATTATTTATGTTAATTTAATTATTAATAATGAATTGTTGCTTTTTGCATTTGAATTATACAATGTACAACAAAGCAACTGCTTCATAAAACTGAACTGATACGTGCATGCAACAAAGTATAATTGAAATCAAATGCAAAAAATACCATATTTCTTAGAAAGCTATATCCCTTGCTTGTGCCCTTTTTGTGATGTTTTTACTGTCCTCTACTACATACCTGACACACTGATACAAACCTGATTGTTCTTTAACGCTCAACTACATCATAATTATTACTTCCAATAAAAATTGTCTCCAGGAAGAGCTCCGAGAACTTTAGAAAATTTAATAGACATTATTTTTATAGTGTAACTGGTGTCCATATTGTATACACACTTCAAAAGCACTGCAAATAACTAGTTGCTGAATTTCTTTCAAAAACACAAATATATTGTCAAATAATGCTTACAATGCTTAAAGTTTCCCAGCAAGAGTTAGGATTTCTAAAATAATGCTTACCTTTATAAATATATACTTATGGAGGACTAAGAAGACTAATGTCTTTCAACAGAAAGTCAAACATCATAATTTTAAAGAGAAAGTAAAACTTAAGAGAAATACTAAAAAGATCATGTAGTAAATTTAAAGGAAAAGAAAAAATAAGTTAAAAATCCTCACACAATTTTACTTCTGCACTTTAGGGCACATATTATAATTTCCGACAGTAGCATTGTACCATTGTGTAGTCACCTCCATGAATACAAAACTGGTGGAAAAGCTCATCATTCTGATGAGGCTGTATTTTTTGTTGCTGTGTTGGTCAAGTTATTTTTATCTTCCTCATCATGTGTCATCTGTTTCCCAGTCTCATCAGAGCGTATTCACCTAAAAAATGTTATTTCCCATTCTGCTGATGTGGGGATTGCTGATATAATAGATTGTTCTTGCCCTCCTCCTTCTTTTGTGATCTGTTACACTTAAGATCTTAATTTCTAAGGTACTGAAGTGCTTTGTGATGCAGAGTATGTCAGTATGGCCCCTTATAGATGAGATATTTATTAAATGGCTGTCTGTAATCACAGCTGGGTGGATTTGATGGGTCAGGAGGTCTTCCTGAGTGCTATAGTCCTAAAACTAAATGTGATTACATAAGGTGTGAAGCAGTATAGGATATTTAATTACTAAATCACATAAGCTATTATTTGTGAAGGCAGTGATGCATCATGAATAAGGCAGTGGATCACACTGCTTTTATCGTCTCCTTTTGGTAAGCAAGGACATCTGCATCATTCCTCTGTAGGCTGTTTATCCCATGAGTGGGGATTGTTCTCGTGAGCATAGTAGAAATGAGATTCTTCCTTCTTCTTTTAAACAAGAGTAGGGTCCAAAATGTATTGCCACACTTGTTAAAACAGGTATTTTGTTAAAACAGGTATTTTAATCCTCCTTAAGCAATTTTTCTGAAACTCAGTCTCATCTCCTGTGTGCAGTAAAATGTGTCCTCTTCCGCTGAGTATTTTTGTCATTCAGGCTATCCCCACTTTGCTGGGGCTGCAAGATGATGACTGCCTAGGTCTTGGTCTAGGGTTAAGCTAGACAAATGGGCATGGAAAACTACTGGACAAGAAACACTCCTGGATATAATAAGATGAATGTATGAGGACACAACGAAAGTTACAATAGTGCCATGAGGGGATATCTGAATTTCACTGATTGTTCGGGAGTACATATGCAAGAAATAGCCAAACTTCACAGGAGGGGAGTATGGGAGACCTTTGGGGAGGAGAATTTTGCAAGGCCGAGGAAATCTAGGAAATCATACCAGCAATACTATATGTCGCTGAGATCACCTGGTTAACAACATCAGAAATACCAAATTTGGGCATAGATGTACCTGAGGGGTGACAAATGGAGTGAAAAGTACTTAGGGACAGGTTGTTTATTTGGTAGGAGGCAGTAGTAAAAAGGAAGAACCTAGGAGAGGAAAAAGGGAATAGAAATCAGCAGCTTAGGATGCAGTTGGGGCTATCTAGGTGGACCAGTCAGGCTGTTTTAGTGCTTGATTACCACAGCTGAGGCAGCAGAGGAAAACAGAACAGTTTTTCTGACCATACAAAATGTGGTGAACCTGCCTCTACCCTTAGCTGAACCAAGGCTGTGCAGCAGGGCAATGCCCAGGCAAGCCTCTTAATGTCACCTTGTCAGCAGCCCTCCTGGGCCTCATGGCACCAGCACATTCCTCACAGCTTCCCAGCACACTTCAAATCTGACTATGGGAAATATGTGATTAAAAGCCTGGAACAAGATATGGGCAAGGGGTGCTATCCTATGGCCTTGGGTCTGTTTCATATAGATGCACTGCTGTAGATAAAATTGTATTAACACTGAATCAGCCCCTAGACAGTCCAAAACAGGAGGACAGGAAAATTACATGAAATTATACGTGAAAACCAGTCTTCTAGTTCTGTTCTGGTGCTTTGCAGTCCAAGCGCAGTGAAAAGTTTTCAGACTTCACTAAGAAGTTTTTCAAGCCTTCAGCAGCTTCACTGGGTTTCAGACTGGTCTAAGATGAGGATGATATGAGAAGTAACACTGTAAGACAGCTCTGTTTTTACATTCTTTTCCAGGCCTCCTCTACTGCCACTGCCCAAAAAAAGGCTCCTGAGTCAGGTTGCCTTTTGGTCTGGTTCTGTACAGCTAGTCGTAGATGCAAGGGTAGCCCTATCAGCACACTTGCGTTGATGCCTCACTTTCAGGAAGGCTCCTTGGAAGCACTGGTTGATTTTACAATAATCTACGCATTGTGCAGATCTGTGGATTTGAAGAAGAACTCTGACATTTCATATTCCATGCAGTCTCCTTCTCTTCTGACTAATGGAAGTATTAAGAGGAAACATCATGAAACATTTCTCCCTTGATAGTCTGTTAAAGGTTTTTCCAAATGTCAAGCTGGTCTGGGTGACTAGAGAAGATATATGTTAGCACACCCAAAAAAAGACCTTTAGAGGGGAAAAACACATTAAAATACCTTAATCAGAAATTTGAAGATAATGTTAAAACAAACAAGAACAAGTCTTACGGAAGTGTGTTGAAAATACAAGCTTACAAATCTAAAATTGATAGAAGGTTCAGTCCACTAAACTACAGTCTAGGTAAATACTTTAAAAAATCATTGTTTCACCTGCCCACTAATGAAAGCAAACATCAAGATAAACTAGATTTTTGTGTGTATTTTTCCAGCATAATGGCCAGATGCAGCTTGGTTTCTTTTAATCTGACTGCTCTGAAACCGTTGTAAATAACATAGTCAGACGTAAGCAGGACTATCATAGCCAGTGTCTAGCCTGAGGTCAGTGGAGTACGGCTGTTCTTCTCCAGGGCCAGATGTCAAAACAGCAAAACATTTTATGAAGAGGTGAAAGTAAAATACAATAATCTGTTCTCAGGGTAACAACATCAGGGAGAGGGACATGACATGACTTCTGAAGTGAGGAATATTTTTACCTAAATATAATACCCTGCCTTTCAATGCTGACACTAAGTACCTTTTCCAGAGTCCTTTGTGGTTGCCTGCATATGTAATGAATACATTCAGTTTTTAGCAGTATCATTCAGTCTCATGATGATCTGGATAACACACTATCAATTAATTAAGTTCAGAAATAAGGTAAAATTCTCTGAGCAATTATTTAATTTCTGCCCAAGCAAACTGACTTTATCTATCATTGTGCATGTTTTCCTGTAGGTAGCTGTGCTTCAAAGAAAGAGTACTCGCGTATACCCTGTATGGTTTTTTCCTCTCCCATCCCACATGTAGTCAAACAGAGTTTAAATAATATCGGATTTACCTTCACAGAATAAATCCAGTAGAATGTGCACAGGTGCACAACATAAATGGGCCACATAATATCCAGACAATTCTGTCAAATATTGGTTGATACCTTTGCTGTACATACTGGACTACCACAGACATTCAGCTAATGCATGAAAATGTTTATTTGTGCATATTCTTTTACATTTACTTTTTCACTCCTATGGATTTACTTAAGGTTTATCATGAGAAGCTTAGAAAGTTCCTGTGCATCCAGTATATTTTAACAGGGTTTCCTTGGAACAGCACGATATAATAAAGCAGAACACAATGAAACCAATTGTGCTACCTCCACCATATGCAAAAGCTGAAACGTTTACAAATGCTATTCTAACTATGTGACCAAGGGACATACGTACATTTTCAGTACTGCTGCCTGAATCAGAATACAGTCATTCATAGTAGTAATCAATCTGCTTCAACACTTCCTCATGTTTCTAAGCTCTCATAACAAGAACCTTTTTTATAATGCAATAAAATTTAAGCCTTGTAGGAAAGTAAAATGCAAATTCCTTATCTTTCAATTGTAAAGACTTTCTTTGCTTGGAACACAGGTACAAAATACCCACATATCTGTCCCTAGAGTTAGATAAAAACTTCAGTTATGCTTATCATTTTTTGGTTGCTTTTATTTGGCTGCTTGCTGAGGAATGGATTACCTTTTTTATTTTTTTCCTTAGCTTACTTTTAAGAAACATATTTATGTCATCTTTTCAAAGAAAAAAAATATGTCAGACACTCTTCCAGGACTGATGTGCCAACTCTTCTTTTTCTGCTGGAAAACTAAATACATATATTGTATTGTAAATTTGTTTTGTTTTTTTCAAGTGTTCTTTGGCTGTCTCAGTGAACAAACTAAAATACAGTTTTATCTTCCTCTTCCATGTCCATTCTTACGTTCTCATTTAGAAGTCTTCCAAAAGGAAAAACTTTTGTAAGACAAAGATGTGCCGTCAACATCATTAACAAGGACTATAACAAAAATGTACTCCTACATGGAACTGTATGATATAAAGAGGCACAGTGAAAGTCTAGAGAGTCTATTAATTTACCTTTCACTAAAAGGAGCATAAGACAGCATTCAACCAGCATAACACTTCACTGGGGATTGTGAGTAGAGGTGTAGAATTTCAAGATATTTTATTTTATTGCTGATTGATTGCACTGTTTGCTACTTTTCTACAAGTAATTAGTCTCCAGAAGTTAATCTTCACTAATCAGGATGATTTAGAATGGTCTAAAGCAACTATGTACGCTGTTGGAGTCAAGGAATTATCCCAGACGAACCTCTCCTTAAGATTTTCTAGGAGAACTTTAACAAGGGAATATTAGATCTAGAGAGTACTTTCTCTGTATCACATGGAACAATGCCTCAGAAGAAGGTTACTTCAGAACAAAGGAAGAAAAGCTTGATGCTTCAACTATTTCATGAAGCATGCTGTTGACAATTAGCATTCCCATTCTTTTCCACTATTGTCAATAGATTTTTCAAACCTACTGTCAATAGGTTTTCAAGTATATTAGACAAGTAGAATATAACCTTTTTCCATCATGTCTATGAGTCAATTTCCTCAAAAATTTCATAATTCATCTTTTCTAATCCCTTTAATTATTTTGTCATCTCTTTTGAATTCTCAATTTATTGATATGATGTTTTGTGATGAACTACGTGAATCTTTAAGTTTCCACATTTTTCTTTCTCTTTGATAAATCAAAATAGCTCTGAGCACATATGCCTATGAAGCCTAATATCCAGAATGGCGAGACAAGCTAACATCTCAGAACTCAAAAGTTCTGTGCTAAGAACCCTGAAACATCCCTTGTTTTCCGATCAGAAATAAAACCCACGTGAAGCATTCCTGAAATAACTAAGAAAGGAAAGGACAGCCAAGAGAGCAACAATTCTTCCAGAAATCAAGTTTTTAATTACTTTTAATGAAACCTTCCATCTTCCAAACGAAGTCAAGGAATTTCAGACCTTATAAATACAACTGACATAGAAAACACAGGGAAAGGTGTAAGTTTACTATTAATTGCATCTGAATTCACAAGTTTTCAACTTGACCACCCACAGGTACTTTGAAGGAGGTGTCAGGGGCTTTTTGTAGATGTTTATGTTTAAAGCAAATAAAGTTTCTAAGGAGCAGAGTACAACATTGGTAATAAAAGGCAATGTGTACATACAGGATTTGTTGTTGATAAAAGGGCATACATTTGAAAATATGAATACAGGAGACATGGAAAGAGAAGAACAACATGGGAGGAATTTCAATTGACACAAAAAAGATGGGGAACAGTACATAAAACTGTGAATGTCATTTCTCTTTACTGTATTTAAGTTAAAAGAACCCATAAATGTTCTCTAGCAGTTTTAACTGATGGTTGAAAAAGGCAACTAACAGAAGGGTTTGAATCCTAAAATTAGAAAAAGTCACTATGGCTTTGACAAGTTCCTCCAGTCTAAGCCACTTGCATGGAAAACTGGGATGGCAAGAGCTAATGAAGATCACATCTTAAAAATGTAAATTTCAGTATTTATATAAGTTATGTTAATATAGTCACTTAACATTTGGGATTACTATTCTCATATAGGATCCCACCGGGATTCTTTGTTGCTCTGGCCTCACATATAGCAATTACCCTCTTCACATTATTTTCCTGCTTTTTCCTTTGAGGTAATTGACTAGTCAGGAAAACTGATATTAATTTGCATGTTATTAACCACAGAGCTTAGTGCAGAAGTCCAAACGGAGGGAGGTAGATGCAAGGTAGCATTATCATTTAGAAGCCAAAGGATGTAGAAGTGAAAAACTGAGGATGGGATGAGAATTTTTGAGGATGGATCTTTCTTAACTTCATGTACCAGTTCTAAGCTACTTCAGAGAGAAAAGAATCATTCTTTCAAGGGTCTTAAATAAAGGTCAGCGAGATGTATCCAATTATAAATTCGTGAATGTCAGCCACAGGTTCTGTGCTTTTTACTTGACTTCATCACATTTTAAGTTACAAAACTGAACAGTGTTTGTATACCACATTACAATGTTCTGATCATTATGGTTGCTATGGAAACTTAGCTCAAGTTTTATCAATATAAACTCAAATAATTGAATTGTGATTAAGCAGAATAGGAGAAAGAAGAGCTCACACCACATCCCTATACTTCAAAGCCAATTACAAGGTCATGATTTTAGGCATGCAACAGGGCCTCAAGGCTACAGAGGCAATGGCTGTGAGTCTCTGTTAGTATACACTGTCAGTAAAGTGCTGTGGTAACTTCTTTTGCCTACTGCACTTCACTGCAGGACAGAAATGGAGCTTCTGGAGCCTTGTAATGGCGGTGAGGGCCTGGATACAGCTGCAGAGCTACACATTGTTCCATCTCACAGATACAGCCTTGCCCCTAAATGTCATGTTGATTTAATGTAATTTTGTGACATCTAATTTGCATAATTAGCTTTAATTAGCAAATAACTAGGTGCATAAATTCAGTGTGGGAAAAAAGAAAAAAAACTGTTAAACATTTACAATATTTTCTATCTGTGGAAAGGCACGGGATTTCAAGCCAGCACCAGAAGAATTCAGTGCAGTAATTAACGATTTAGAACACAGTATAAGTAGAAAAGATTCAGATCTCAAATGATTAAGAAGGTTTTGGCCCTGCAGGAGTAGAATAAATTACAAAGGTTTTCAGGGCACCTAGGTAAAAACAAGAGATTGTGCAGTATTTGCCATGGGAAGGTTGTGTTAACAAGTACAAAGCAACGCATAGTGCAAGGTGAAGATGAACTGCTTATGCATACTGCGGAGTACATGCCATTGCTCAGGTGCAGCTATTCAGGAAAAAGAACTGGGCACCAGTTATGCAGCTCAGTGTTCAGTTCTGGTCATCTTAAAAAAGGAAATGGCACATAAGGAGTAGGCTCAGTAAGTCAATGCGAATCAGTAGAAACAGTGAAATAGCAAAAAAGAAGCTTTTCTCAAATATATCTGTTTATTTCAGTGAAGAACAAAAAATGCATTACACTATCAAATAAAACAATGAATACCGGAGAGAAGAAAAGGCAGAAAATGGTAAACCTCTTTGCCATTTCTTTTAGGAGAAAGAAACTGAAACTGAAAGAACTCCTTGCCACAAAATATCCCTGAGACAAATTTTTCAGTAGAAAGTGGAAGGGAATTTAATACTTATGTGTTCGGTGAGTACTTCTATAGCTAAATTCTAGGCAGAATTTTAGAGCAGAAAAGTTTGCAAACTGACTCCTCAGGACAAAATGACCAAAGGCGCTTCTACCGTGTGCCAGTTTTTGCAGACTTTTTCTTCTGGATTATTTCACACTGGTAAATTATCAAACACTTCATTACCAGATTATAATTAGCAGTATAGTTAATTAACGGTGTCCAACAATTTCTCTGATTTCTTTAACTCCTTTATTTCCATGATGGCCTCAAATCACAACAAACCCTATGATACTATAACTACGTATTAAATGAATCTGTAACAACTGAGCAAAGAAGAAAATTCCATGAGGTGTACTTGCTGACCAAGATTTACCATGGTAAAAAAAATTTGCTAATTTATTTAGAAATATGCTAATGTAAATGACATACTAGAACACAGGCATAGCTGTGTGGTGAATAGTAAATTTGTGAAGTGCTTTTTTTTTTTCTTTTTGACAAAGATCAGCGCAACACTGGCCTAACTTCAATCCTCAGCATAGATTCAACCTGATGTTGTGCCTGAATTCAGTTTCTGTGTAACATGGATACTAACATGTAGCTGTCTCATAAGGATGCTGTGAGAATTAACTACTGCATAAAAAGCTGTCTGCAAAAAGCAATATTTTTAAAAGGAGTTTTAAATGAGAAAATGTATTGCTGCAAACTCCTCAATAGCACAATATCAATCCAGAAAAGAAATTTTCAAGGAAAGCAATAGTAATTCTGTGTTAGAATCCAGATTAAGGACAATGAAAATAGAGCAGATTTTTTAATGATTTTTTGTTAATTAAACCTTTTTTTTTTTTTTTGTGGGTGTCAGGGAGGGAGATGAGAGGGGTTGGGGAGTGGTGTCAGATGGCTCTACATTCTCTTTCTCTCACTGAAATAATCTGATCTGGCCGGCGAGTGCTGTAACTAGCTTTACAGCTGATTTGTATGAACATGCTAACTGGCCAGTTGTCAAAGAGAAAAGGTAAACCTCTTGTACTCAGAATGAGATCTTTCACTCAAGGGAATACTAATTTGAACTCTCAACTTCTATGCAATAGTTTATTTTCATGAAGCTTGTAGGAACTTAATAGCTTTGAGTCCTCAGCTGCACTTTCAAATTTGGTTGAAATTGGATACTGGGTTCGAAAGTTGTTACGGAGACTGACTGACAGACAGACAGATAAATGAACATGGACAACATGACTGCATAAAACTTTTCGTCTTAGGAAACCAGGATAAAAATAAACTCACATTATTGTAACACCCAGTAGACTGTCAGAGCTGCTAAGAAAGCTTCCATAATTACAGTACTATACTCCTAAAGCTGTTTGAAGGTATGTAATGGTTATAACTGTTATTCTTGTCTGACTACCTGTAAAATTGCTGCATGTCAGTCATTTCTAATGGTTGTTCAACAATTATTATTGTTGAATATGTGCTACCAGATGTCTGTAGCTGGAAAAAACAAAAGGCAAGACAAAACAAAAATCTCAATATTCATTTAGGGTTGTCTTCACCGAGGTCTGTAAACAATACTTATTAACTCAACTGGGAAGATGATGAGTCATTATAAGCTGTATAGTTAAAGTTCAATCCAAAAGAACTAAACTCTTACAGTAAAGGTCTCATAGGACAAGTCACTTGTAATTATTTTATGATGCTGCCTTTTGAGAATCAAGCAAATACTTGATTTTGAAGTACATCAGGAAGAGCTGAGGCCTTTTTGGTCATATAATAGAATATAGAAAGCAATTAAAATAAACTGTGCTCCTCAAATGAATATTTATTCATAGTCTGAAGTGGCTTACTTCAGCGACTTTAAATTTTCAAATTTGGCTTTGCTGTATTCCAATTGTTATTTTCAGTAAACAGACTGGCACTTATCTAGAGGCAGAAGAATATTTGCCTGCAAAAAATAACCCATTCCAATGAAATTATTAAGGTTATAATGCATGCAGCATTCAACAAAAGCAAGTCACTTTTCTGGAAAATTCTGAATGCTTGGTCTGACTAAATTGTTTACTATGTGAAAAGAAAGGCCTGTGACAACTCACCCGAATATGGACTTACCTAGTGTTTGTTCTTGTCAGGACAAAGAAGCCCGTACTGGAAGTTTGAAGCTGAGCTGAGGTGATGGGATATCCATTGCTGGCATGAATGTTACAATTCGGGTACAATTTGGGCCAACATCAATGCAGCTTAACCCTTAACTAAATGTTTTTCATTAAATACTGAGAAATTGTTTTTGAGTTTTCTACCTCATATTTTTCAGTAGCATGGCCGGAAGCTACAAAAGGGTCAGATCCTGTTTTCCTTTGTGCTTATGGAGAGACTTCTCTTGTCATCAATAGAAGTCATACAAGCCTGAGTTTTATGATCAGTTTTCTCTTGTCTTGCAATTATCAAGCACAGAACAGCCAAGCTGTGAGGGCAGTAGTGGGAGGAAAAAAGAAATATTTTAGTTATTCAGGTTCTCCATTTAGTTAAAATAACATTGGTCGTTATTACTTATTGTTTTTCATTGTGATTTTTTTTTCATCTCTTTAGTCCTGGTGCATGTCCATTAGTTCAAAAGCAAATTCTCTGTCTGCTGGTGAAGAGCCTGGTATGTGGCATTGCAACTGTATCCTACAACAATGTAGGATTCAAATGTTCTGCCCTTATCACCTTGTGGTGTTTTAGTCTCTCTCCTAGCAAGCAGCAAGCTGGAATACTGAACAGAGGGTTTTTTTGCATCATGGGATGTACCATAATGAGCCTCTCTGGGCAAAGTCTACAAATGATGCAATATAGCTCAGCTGACTCTGTGTCTGAAACCGGTTCTTAATATTCATTGTTGCATTGGCTTTTCCTGATTACAGAGGCATGAAATGTATTTCTGCATCTAACTCAGTTCAGCTACAGTTTTTGAATGATCTTGTTACTGAGTGCAAATAAGAGACAAGATGCCAAACTTGAGGTAGAGCCTTTTTTCATGACAGGGGATGTGTGTGTGTGTCTTTTCTTTATATAAATATATATATATATATTTATGTATATGTGTATATATATATTTCATCTCGTGTTTGTATGCATTCATTTGTCCCAATGGCATCTGAGTGTTTTGTTTCTCTTAAAAGACCTTGGAGGTGAGATTTTCTTTTTGATGAAGGGCTATTCAGAGCTCAGTGTTTCTATATCTTAAACCATTCCATGCTGAAAATATATACCCTTTCCATCACATGCCAGAAAGAAGACAATAAAACTGCCATAGCAGAATAGACTGCAAGGTAAGTAACTGTTTTCTCGTTCTTTAAGACAACTTGTAAAAAGAAATTGGGCAGTTTTTTATAACCATATTTGAAAGACTTGATGTATTTGTCTTGAAACCTGGAGGAATTTTTATATCATCAGTAAGGTCTGACCTATTGATCTGCCTTCCATCTGGTGACACCATTTATACTCATGCAGAGCACAATCAATAGTATAGGAAAACCATATTTTTCCCATATTACAGTGATATTTTAAGTGACAGTATAGTCCATGGAGAAGGCTTTGATAATAATAAAAAAATTAAATAAGAAATATAGTTTGTGGTTTAATAGCTTGGCCATATTGATTTTTAGCAGGGTTATTTGCCATATTTTACCATCAGAGGAGTTGTCATCTCTGCAAAAGCTTTTTTTTTTTTTCCAAATTAACTATTTTCAGCTGGATGAGCAAATAAGCATACTGAGGGTTTAATATGCTTTCCTGAATTGTAATAGACCAAACTTCCCTACCCTAGGTCCTGGCAAATTTCTGTCCTATATCCTCTGACACTTTGCGACCCTTTAAGCTAAACTTTTTTCAAATATATGAAAAAATCTGAGTTCTTTCTCTTGTATAAGCAGTGCAGACAATCATGTCTCAAACCAAAGATGTTTCCATGCAGAGGCTGTGTTAGCAGGAGGGAAAGCAAGAGGACCCTCTTGGCTGATGCTGTAGCGACAGCTGCTTAGATGCTAGTCTTCGGCAACAACTGATGCTCAGTCCTGCAGAGGAACATGAAGAAAAGGCCAATGGCTCAGCCAGCCTGACCTGGAAGAAAAGTCCTTCCTCACTTCAAACCCAGCAGTTGACTTTCCACAGATAATGTCTCATGGGGTAAAGCTTACCTGAAAGCCCTGCTCAGATAAATGAGATCTTGAATATATCTTCACAGTTCTGACTGAATATATTGATCCAGTATACGCTGGAAAATGAAAAAGGATGGATAAACTTCCTCATACTGCTGTTGTCAAATTCACACCCTTGTAACATATTTGGGGGCAGAGGACCAGCACATGACAGAAATTCAGGTAGAAAATGCTAATTGGCCTTCAGTTTAGGGAAACTCAAGGAAAATGGCTTGGGCTACACGAATCACACAGAATCACAGAATCACACAGAATCACAGAATGTATAGAGATTGGAAAGGACCTCAAAAGGTCATCTAGTCCAATCCCCCTGCCGGAGCAGGAACACCTAGATCAGATCCCACAGGAATGCATCCAGGCGGGCTTTGAATGTCTCCAGAGAAGGAGACTCCACAACCTCTCTGGGCAGCCTGTTCCAGTGCTCTGGCACCCTCACCGTGAAGAAGTTTTTTCTCATATTCAAGTGGAACCTCCTATGTTCCAGCTTGAACCCATTGCCCCTTGTCCTGTCACTGGATGTCACAGAGAAGAGCCTGGCTCCATCCTCCTGACACTCACCCTTTACATATTTATAAACATTGATTAGGTCACCCCTCAGTCTCCTCTTTTCCAGGCTAAAGAGACCCAGCTCCCTCAGCCTTTCCTCATCAGGGAGATGCTCCATTCCCTTCATCATCTTTGTGGCTCTGCGCTGGACTCTCTCCAGCAGTTCCCTGTCCCTCTCGAACTGAGGGGCCCAGAACTGGACACAATATTGCATAATACATCATTAGCATCTTACGTAATCTAATACAGAAAGCAATAAATAGTTAGAACAATAGCCCGTGGGGTTCTCTATACATAGATAGAGATAGCCCGGGGAACTCTATACATAGATATCCAACACCGTGAAGAAGACTGAGTCCAAGGTGGAACCACTGTGCCAAGGGGTCAGGCTGCCAGCAGACTCGGACATGTTGAGGAGTTAGACTGGTGTCTTGCACCCCAGACCTGTAGTACTGGTCACAGATGGACTGGAGGGCCTTGGTTATTGTGAGTGAGAAGTCTGTGAATGTTGTGGAACAGAAATCTTAGGATAGAAATTATTACTCACCTTCTATGGCTTATTAAATAAAATAAGCTTTGTGTGTCACTGAATGGTGTGGTTCTGTTCTCATGTTCTAATCTGATTCAGATTCTCTCCAGGGCAGCATAAGAACAAGAATAGCACAGCTGACATTTTGGGCCATTGGATTTGCTGACCATCATCTGAACACTGGCGCTGCCTCCTTTGGCTCTCCCTGCCTTCATAGATGGCCAATATCTGATGCATCAGAGGAATAGGGGAGGAAAAATAAAACATAATTCAAAAGAAGAAAAAAAAATCTTTCTTGCCTCCGCAGTGATTTTCTATTTTCATAGCCACTCCCATCAAAATCTTTTTTGTTGTTCCCTTGCAAGAGTGTCTGGTCTCGTGGACAAACATCAAGAAACAGCAATAAGCATTGCCTGCATGAAATGCCTATAGAGATGGCATGAAATGCCTATAGAGATGACATGAAATGCTGCGACTCTATTGTTCTAATTATAGCCCAGAGTATACACATGTGTTTTTAACCCTTGGTTGAAGGAGTTTGCAGCTCTCTGCTGAGGCAATGTGGCTTCATGCAACTCCAGAGAGGCTGTGCCTGTCAGTGCAGTGCCACATCTCAGCCATCATTTTCTTCACCTTAAGAGCCAAATCAGAGAAACTGCCATGGAGTTAATCTCACACAAAATAGCTTGAGTCCCTCTGGGCCCTGAAGCAATCAGAATCAAGTGGCGAAATCCAAAAAGAGATACCTCAGGTACAAAACGTGTATGAGGAAGAGAGAGAAAGGATTGTAATGGGATACCCAATATTGTTCTAACGTTCATCCTTTGGGAATTGTGAATTCCCTGTAAACTTCACAGAAAGAGCTGAAAAATTATTCATCTGAAATCAGTGGATTAAGAAAAACACAGCTGGAAAAGTAAAAAAGAAAAGTGTTCACTGTGCAACAGCAATGAATTTATTAAGTCTTCAAGAAGAAGATAACAGATGCTGTCAGTACTGTGTTTGTACTTGTGCACTGCACAACAAAAGGTAAGGGAGGTGGGGCAGCTGAAAGTTTTGCAGGGGCCTAATTAGGAAAATTAGGAAAACCAGCTGGTTTTGATACAATGGAAACCTGAGGTTTAAGCCATTGGGGACTTTTCCTGTAAACTTGTACAAAAACTAGACAGTGCTTATTCCAAGACTGGTTTTGTTTTGTTACACTAGGCTCGTTTTAGTCCTTTTGTTATTAAAGAGGAGATGGACTGACATGGATAACAGCAAAACAAAAAATCAGGTTTTGCTTGACCAGAAGGAAATATCAGATTTAGGTGCAATTTTGTGTGAAAGATGGTTGAAGCGAAAACACTGATTTACCATGTGTGGTAAATACTTTAAAGCAACTGAACAATGCCTTTCTTCCTACAGATGTATGAAAAATGTCTTTGTGCATTACTTTGTTCACTAAGCCAGAAATCTTCAGTGTCATCCAAGTGAGTGTCTGAACATATCTTTAAATTAATTAGGTGACTGTAACTTTCTTTGGATTAGAGACAACTGGTACTAACGCATAGGCCTGAATTATATTTACTTTAAAAAGGTGTCTGGAAGAATTTTCTAGAATATACATATTCACGCTACCTTCCACTGTTTAAAAAACCACATAAGGCTCACCAGAAAGCTTTGAAAATACTTGTAAAGATCAAGCAGGGCACTTGAAACACAGGTTTATTTAGGAAAACATAAAGTAGAAGCAGAATAATTTTAACTAAAAAAAGCTGGAAACATTTTTATCTTGTGTCATTCTGTGTTTAATAAAATCACAGCCCAGCTTTTAGAAAGGTATTTGAGAGTGGATACTATGAAAACGGGAAGTACAGGAATGGTACAAGTCGTGAGTAAACTGGGAGAGTTCTCTCATTATAATGAATGCTTAGGCCTTGATATATGTTAATAGACTATTAGATTTGGAATGAACAAGCCTGTTCATAATGATCCAAGTTCCTTTTGTTTCACCTTTTCCTTCAAATCATAAACTCAGATACCAACTCCAATATAGTCATCATAACTGAAGTAAACTTCAAATTTGCAATACCTTTGTTCATTTTCAGAACTAGAAATCATGGTTTTAGTATACTTCAATTGTATTGCCTAACTGATGCTAAGACCTATTACTTCTGTTTTAAATACTTTTACTCCCTGGAACCAGGTAGAATCTGGGTACAAGGACCTATTATCATATTTTCAACTTCATTGGAGATCTGCTTAAATCTATTGTGAACTGAATTCTCAAGAACTGTGACTAAGTTTATGCATTCCGATGACAGATATAAATGGCATTTATTATGGCACAAATGGAAGCTTATCCCTGCATAAAGACAGCATGTCCTCACAATGCTGATCATTCTCTCCGAGGCAACAGCTTAGCGAAGAAGATGGGGACGGGATGCCTAGATATATGATGAACACATTAACCAATAGCAACGTGATCCCATTCCATTATCTTCCCTCTAGATGTTTGATAATTTTCTTTTGTTCTGGTTCAGTGTGAGCTTAAGCAGAGCAGTATAACAGACAAGATGCAGTGTGTTTCTACAGCTCTTTCTTAAATTCTGGCACTGCTTTTTATCTGTGACACTTCCACATCATTGGATTGTGCTTGTTTGAGAAAAGCAATACTCAAATTATTTTGTCATGGGTCTTCACTTTGGGTGGGTGGGGTGTTTTTTGGTTTTTTAAGTGTTCCTACTAAATCAATTTGTTGTTCAGGAGGTGTTGAATGATATCATAGTTGTAGAAAAGTAGTGGATAGAACAATACGTTTTAATGTGTTGCTGACTAACATTAAAAGGTTTTTGACCAGTGGTGTTCAGCTGGATCTCATATAAACTGCAGAGACCAGGCAACTGAAAGACAAGTTAATCCACAACTACAACAGTTTCTCTTAGCTAGATTTTAATAGCAGCCTGTAGTCATCTGGTAGATGTTACACGCATGGCATGGTGATAGGGTTTAGGTTTAACATAATGTAACAATCAGATAAGGGTTTGGAAAATAATCTTGTGACTCTGCCTTAGTGACGGAGATACCTGAGAGCTTTACTGAATACGGTCTTCACATTTTAAAAACATGTAACTGTTTCCTAGCCCAGGTCTCACTGTCTTTGCCAATGACAGATGCCTACACTGCAGCAGCCATTCAACTAATCTACCATATTCCACAAGTACGGAGAATGTTCACATGTGAAATCAGCAAGTGTGAAGCAGAATCTTCTCTGATGAATAACCTCTTGGGCACTTAACGAGACAAAAATCTTACTTCCAGCTGAGTGAGGTGGCAGCTGTGTTGCACAGCCTACCAAGAACAAAGGACTGGTCCCTCTGGACCCACAGTGTGTTAGGGTTTTCACAGGGGGGGATGCTTCAAGCTGAAGGGGTCAGTCAAGGTACTATGGGCATCCAGAGTGAAAGTCAGCCTCATCTTCTCTTTCCTCTATGGATGATCTGCCTGGAAGTCTAAAGCCCTGAAGATGGAATTTAGGAGAAGAGGTTGGAGAGCTTTACTAAATTAGGACTCTGAGGATATTAGGTCAATATAAATAAAGGCATTTACAAATAACACATATTTGTCATAGATTTGCACAGTAGTTTGCTTTTCACTTTAGAACTCTTTCAACATATAATATGTATAAATATAATGCTTTATGTTATACACCTTGGAAATATACCTGGGTTTATGCTTGATATTTCACAGTTTTAAAGAACAGTTATTAGTACTTACTGGACCACAACTGTTCAAGCCTTAGCAGAAATCTTCTACAATTTTCCTTCTTTGGGGGGTTTCATCCCGTGTTTTGAAGGGATTCAAGGGGATAGTAGGATGTTTAAAACATTAACCCCGATTCAGTCCTATATTCACTGATACTGACTTGAGAGAGTTTGATATCAGTTAAACCAGTATACCTCTCACCCAAATACAGCCCAGAAAAACTACTGCAAAGATTTATGTGGTCAGGAAAATAGATATCTTGCAACAGACCTACTTACGACATTAAGGGAAAACATTTGAGTTTTTTTCTCATTTTGTAATTGGTGTGTGATTTAGAGGTGTAAATGACTGGAATATTGGAAATATCTACACAGATAGTGGTGTAAGAGATGTGACGGATTTTAAAATACCAAGAGGTATGCACAGTAGTATACCAGCCAAAAACTGGCTACAAACTATAATGCATCAGTGCATACAGAAGAGGAAGCTGCAGTCACAGGACTATCTGTTTTATTATTGCATGTTTTTCTTGTATTTGTACATTCAAAGTGGCACAGAACCAAACAAGACAAATTCTGTGTTCTCCATAGTGAATGCAAAATCCACCTGGAAAAATATTCCAAGACCATCTTAGGACAAAGAAAACCTCTTGGGATTATATCACTTCACCTGACAAAGATGTTGACAATGGCTTCACAATACCAAAGGAGAATTTGGAACCTGAGAGGAAATGCACCAAGCAGGAGAGTAAAGTGCTCCCTGGTGGCCTAGGTGAGCATCACACCTGTGTCTGATTTTGAGATTAAATATCTAGACACTGTCAATTACAGTTTTTTAGGTTTGGCCCAGACCAATGTGCAGGAATCAGTCTAAGTGACATCATTAGAAGCCAGTGTGCAATGAATAACCACAAGACACTTCAAGGCCAGGCTGGCCTTTGAGCAACCTGGTCTAGTAGAAGGTGTCCCTCCCCATGGCGGTGGGTTGGAACTCAATGATCTTTAAGGTCCCTTCCAACCCAAACCATTCTGTGATTCTATGATTCCAAAATCCTGAAACTACTCAATCAAATGGTCTACTGTTGATTGATTTCAAAAAGAGAAATCACATATAAATGAGAAAAGTTGTTAGAAAAGTTTAAAGAGATTAATCTTTCCCAGTGGCACAGTTACTATCTAATACCACCATATGGCTTCTCAAAGTAAAGGAATGCAACCAAGAAGCAAAGCCTTAAGAAAATCCAACAGGCTAGAGGGTATAATTAGAAAGGGAAATCCTTTAAAAACCTTAAACTCTGTTGAAATTTGTATAATAGAAGCTATAATAACCACTAAGCAGTCAGTTATATGTAAAAACACAAAATGGCAGCACAGAAAAGAGTTTGAGAAACTATTTGCAGATATCACAAAACCAAAGAACAAAACCATTTTCAGATAGATGAGGAAGACTTCTTCTAGGGAGTCTGTAGCATGAGGAAATGCATCAAAGCATGAAAAGAGCACACAGAGGAAAGGAGGCCATAACAGAGAAGAAAAATTACTTGTTTATATCCCTTCTTAACATGGATAAGTTCAGGGAGGTTTCTGAGTTGAACCTTTTTTTTAGCTATAGACACATTAAAGGATACACCCAACTGTCCGCAGAATTTATTGAAGGAATAGATAGAATTAAGATTAAAAAAATTGCAAGACTGATTGATATTTACCTTTGGGCTCTAGGGAGACTTGAAGATGAAACAAGTAAATCACAAATCTCTCTCAGAAACAGTGTGGAGGCCAAAGACTGACACACATGACACCAGTTATCCAGAAGGCTGTAGGGGCATCTACAAGGACTAACCAGTAGCAAAATGTGTCCAGCAGGTTAATTAGTCGAAACTGTCTAAAAACTTGAATTAATGTGCACCTGAATAAATATGAACCATTATGGTTCATAAATATGAGTGATCAGGGAAGAGCAACATGGCTTTTGCAAAGCAATAGCGCTTCTCACAAATACACAGTTCTCTGCAGTAGTCAACAAGCCTCCAGACTGGAGCAAGCAGGCTGATATAGTGCACCTTGACTTGGAAAAGGCATCGAACAACATCTTCTACCAAAGGCTCTCAAAGAGATGAAGATGACTGTGGAAAAGGGGACTAAAACGGATAAATAAGTTACCCATTAAGAGACAGAAAACAGGTGGCAGAAATAGTTAGTTTTCACAGGGGAGGAAGATTATCGGAATAATCCATCAGAGATTTGCACTTGACTCCATTATTTTTAATTTAGTCATTAGTGATCTTGAAAAGAAGCTGAGCAGTGAAGTGGAAAAGTCTGTCAACGTCAGTAAGTTATTTGGGATCATATAGATGAGCAGTGGCTGTGAAAAATGCAAAAGCACTTAATAGTAGTGACTGACTTGGTAACAAAATGGTGGATAAATGTACAAGAGAAAGTTGAAGTCCATTTTCTTATCTTAAGTGTGCTTTAATCAATCTTTTGATAAATAAAATTTATAGCAGTTAAAAAACAAAATTAAAGTCATCAGCCCATTTCAGAAACACTATGGAACCCTTAGAAAGCTCTCCAAAATACTGCTTCAGTTCAGAATTAGTATCTGCAAATTGTATCTTTAAGTCTACAGATATGCTTCCCTTGATCTTTAGCTTTTGGACAAAATGGACTAGACTGAAATGTCTGATTTCTGTTCTATTAAACCAAATCTAGCTATGAACACAACTGATGTAATATTGTAATTTAATCTTTATTTCACACACAGAGAAACCATTGGATATCTGTTTCCAATGTAGAGATCCAGAAACAATGTCTCAATCATCATTAAGCTACTGCAACTTTTAATGATCTTTTAAAATAAATATATTGCAACAGTTTTATGAAGCCAGGCTGACAGTAAGAGTACCTAATACATCTCATAAAATAATGAATACAATCTAAAGCAAAAAATCTCCTAAACTAAACCTGAGAAACTTTATCCATATTTCTCCCTCACAGGGCACTTGACTTCAGTCAATATGAGTTCATGGGAAATGTTGTTTATGCATGTCTTCCTGTCTAAAAAAAAAAAATTAAATACAAAAAAAAAAGTTTGGTAAATTCTTTCTGGATAGCTTTAGTTCAGAGAATTTGCAGAAAGCCTTCTATATTGCTTAATCTCTAAGCAGGGACAACACAGGTGGTTGGGAACAGCTACATAAGGTTATGTGCAAATTCCTCTGTGACCAAAAAAAAAGGGAAAAAAAGAAGGAAAAAAAAAAAATAAGAGAGAGAAGAGATGCCTACCTGTTTAGGTCAGCTGAAAAAGCCACAGGTCACAGGCAAGTCACGCAAGTGTGAGGAATGTACATATCTGCAGCAACTGGTGTCAGCAGAGCCCCTCTGGGTAGGGGGCCACACACAGCCCAAGCTGTTGTCAGGTTCATGGGCACAACTCCATCAAGACTGGGCACTGCTACAGAAAAAAAAAATATGTCGTGAGAGCAAAGTCTTACTAGGAAAAATCCTGTGATGAACATTAGTTCCACATTTTCTGTCTGGTAATCACTTTTTTATTTAGGGGACTGATAGAACAAACAGATCCTCTGGTTATACTGAGAATTCGGGATTTTCTGATTTTATTATAGCCTTCAATATTTTATTTACATTGTCTGTGTGATTGGTTGCAGGTATTTTTGCTCTTTCAGGAAGCAAGATAGCTGTAGTAGCAAGATTTTTTTGGTGCTCTCTTGTTCCTTTTTTAAGCTTACCTGTCTCTTTCTTCAGTGATGCAGGTATAATTCAAACAATTGTTAATTGCCTCCTCACTCAGTTTCTCTAAATGTAAGAACACACTCTGATTCCTCTTCTGTAGCAAGGAAACACAGTACCTGCACATAGTTTAAAACACTGAGCATGTTTAATTTCCACTATCTCCTGAAGACTTTTGGGACCATAACAATGTCTTAATCTCATGCCAGTACTCCAGATAGCTTATCGCAGATTTTTAAGGTATTGCAACTTTAAAAAGTGAAGTTAGTCACTTTGTATTTAATACGATGAATCATTTGTACTGCAGTCTTTCCTCGGCCTTATCCTACTCAAATAATTTCATTTGCAGACTTTGCAAATGTATAATTATGAAAGATGACACTTGAGAAGTTCGCTTAACAAAATAAATATACCACAATAAAAATAACTGAAAATAATAATTTTCAGTCTCTTCCGCTCTCTCTGTCTCTCTCTTCACTTAAAAAATACATCAGATACAATTGTGAAACACTTGAATTAAACTATCAATATATAATTTAAAGGCATTTCTCGAAATGTAGTATAAAAATATTAGAGACCATCAGGCTTTATTATTCCCAACATAATCAACTTCTTATTTTTATGTCTTTCAGTTCGATGAGTTTGTCAGTTTCATGAATGACACTTAGCTCAGACTACCTGTCAAATTCAGAAGACATCATGAAAAAAAGCCTGAGCTAGGCAAAACATTGGAAAATTTAAAATATAAGTTTAAACTATAAAACTGTGATATTGTTCATTTTAAGTCATCTAATTTCATTTTCTCAAAAAAAGTTAGTGCATATTGGACAACTTTTTGATCAGTCTTGGATATTAAAGAAAATATTTAAGTTACTCGATGGCTTTAGACATAAAGGATGCCCCAGTACTTTTGCTGATTTAAAATTTCAATGTCAAATATTAGTTCTTCTAATATGGATATACTGTTATTTTAGCTAACTTCTGGTACTGGCAAAATTTTCTGAGTATATGCTTATTTATGTTTCTCAGAGCTTCTAGAAGTATATTTTCTTATAATTGTCTCATTTCAGGCATTGTAAGTAACAAACACACCTGAACATTGATGAACTAATTTGAGAGGTCAAGACTGGTGTCAGCCTGGGCCACACTGATCATGCCCTGGTGGAATTCACAATCTTGAAGGATATGGGCCAGCTGAAGAGTAGAGTCAGGACCCTGAATTTTAGGAGAGCGAGCTTGCAGCTGTTTAAGCACTTAGTGGATGGGACCCTCTGGGAAACTGCCCTCAGGGATAAAGGAGCTGAACAGAGCTGGCAGCTCTTTGGTGATATTTTTCTTAGAGCACAAGAGCTCTCACTTGCCATGTGTAAGAAATCAGGAAAGAAAGGCAGGAGATCAGCATGGCCGAGTAAGGACCTCCTGGTCAAACTAAAGTATAAGAAGAAAATGCACAGGCAGTGGAATGAAGAACATGAGAAGAGTACAGGGACGCTGTGCAGATGTTCAGGGACAGCATCAGGAAAGAGATGACACAGTTGGAGCCGAAATTGGCAAGGGATGCAAAGAATAATAAAGGATTTCTACACATATATTGTCCAGAAAAGGAAGATTAAAGAGAACTTACCCATCCTGATAAATAAGACCGGAGAACTGGTGACAATCAACATGGAGAAGACTGAGCTACTCATCATTTTTTTTTTGCCTCAGTTTTCAGCAGTAATCTCTCTTCCCACATCTCTCAAGCCCCTGAACATCATGACAGGGACTAGGGGAATGACATCCCACCCATCATGGGAGAAGAACGGGTTTAAGACCACCTGAGAAACCTGAACATACACAAGTTCACGAGATACATCCCAGGGTCCTGAGGGAACTAGCTGACTAAACTAGAGGCCTTCTATGATGGAGTAACTGTGTCAGTGTACAACGGAAGAGCTACAGGTGTCATCTACCTGGACTTCTGTAAGGCCTTTGATAAGGCCACAGTCATTGGCTCAATGTCTAAATGGAAACCAGTAATAAGTGTATCTGTACTGGGACCAATACCATTTAGTATCTTCACCAATGACAAAGTGGGATTGAGTATATTCCCAGCAAGCCTGGAGATGACACCAAGCTGAGTGATACAGTTGATATGCTTCAGGGAAGGGACAACATCCAGAAGAGCCTTGACAGGCTTGAGGAAAGGGCCCATGTGAACCACATGAAGTTCAGCAAGTCAAAGTGCAAGGTCCTGCAGTTGGGTCAGGGCAATCCCCAACCTCAGTACGGTGTAAGGGATGAACGGATTGTGAGCAACCCTCTGGAGAAGGACTTTAGGACACCAGTGGATGAAAAATTGGACTTGACCTGGCAAAGTGTGCATGCAGCCCAGAAAGCCAGTCAGATCCTGGGCTGCATCAAAAGAAGTGTGACCAGCAGGTCAAAGGAGGTGATTCTCCCCCTCTACTTCACTCTCATGAGATACTACTTGGAGTAATGCATCCATTTCTGGGGTCTCCAGTACAACAAAGACATGGACCTGTTAGACCTGGTCTGGAGGAGGGTCATGAAAATGATCAGAGGGATGGAACATCTCTCCTGTGAAGAAGGGCTGAGAGAGTTGGTGTTGTTCAATCTGGAGAAGAGAAAGCTTGGAGAAGATCTTATTGCAGCCTTTCAGTTTATAAAGGAGCCTTATAAGAAAGATGGAGAGGGACTTTTTATGAAGGCCTGTAGCAACAGAACAAGGGGCAGTGGTTTTAAACTGAAAGAGGGTAGATTGGACATAAGGAAGAAATTTTTTACTATGACGGTGGTGAGACACTGGGACATGTTGCCCATAGAAGTTGTGGATGCCCCATCATTGGAGGTGTTCAAATCAGGTTGGATGGGGGGTTTGAACAACCTGATCTAACAGAAGATGACCCTGCCCATATCAGGATATTTGAATCTTTAACGTACCTTCCAACCCAACCTATTCCGTGATTTTATGATTTTATGATCCATAAAGTGATGATTGTACTAGTTTGTAATGCAAGGACTTTTGATTCTTTAGGATGAAATACATGGCAGCACCATAATTAACGAGATTTTCCTGAATGTTCACTTTTGTCTAATCTTTCTAAGATTTATCAATGACTAATTCAAGTTGAGCAGTTCTAAAAATCTGCTTGTCACATTATATTGCAGCTAAAAATGAAGAAAAATAAGATGGCTAAATGCATATCAGAAATGCAGGGGACAACTAAATAAAAAAAAAACATCACTAGCTAAAAAAATGTTTTGAAATAATAGGAATATTTTAAAAGTGTTTTAAGGAATAAAGCCGGTGAACACTTCTAACATATGCCAATGTTATTGATACTTCCTAATCTGGAGCCTGTACATTCTACCATGTAAACAATCCATACATTTCTTCTCCATTTTCTTAAGTTGATGGGCTCTCAGCTAAAATAATTTTTCTTGTAACTGCTTGAAAATTGGACCAGTTTACAGAAATCATTTGCAGAATATAATTGCCGTCTAGCATTCCAGCCAGCTTTGCCCATCTATGGGGAGAAATAAATAGATAAGGGGGAAACATAAAAGACAAGCAATGAGAAAGGAGTGGAATTATAGACTGCTGTGAAGAAAAACTACTGCTATCAGTCCTGCCCGTTCATGAGAAACTGATCTGCAATTCATGAATGTGACAAAACACATTCTCCTTACAAAACAATAAAACACAAAGAAGACAGATAAATAGGGACAGAAGGAAAGGTGCCCTGGCATACTCAGTGCAGAACTGTGAATAGTATTTCCAATTAGGCAGATCGTTTGTGTGTTTACAAAACAAGGGCATGAAGAATGCAGAAATAAAAAGTAAACCACCATACTTTTACAACTGAAAAAAATGAACCCCACAAAAAAGAAGAGGTAAATGAAAAAAAAAAATGAACAGAAATATAATCTACTGATAACTGGGAAATCCTGGAAGCCTTGCATTTGAGAAGCTATGAGAAAAACTGTTTACTTTTTTCTTGTAATCTAGGTTTCTTACTAGCTGTTAGAAGTTGAGACTCTTTTATGTATTTTCTATTATTGTTTTGCTTTTTTCATAAGAGCAGAGCTCCTGCGATCCTTTGTCTGACTCCTTTTTTTTGTCTGATTACTCCAAAGTAACTGGGTGTCTTTTATTCCATCTTTGAATTCCCATGTCTTTAAATGCATTGGATGAAAAAATGCTTTTTCTTCTCTGCTAGAAATGCAGGGGTGTTGTTTTGCTTCTGGAAGCAAAGAAGGAAACTTCAGGGATAAGACTGAGTAGAGTTTTTTAGTCATTTTAAAATAAAGTCAGATAATACATGCTATTGATTACTCATTGAAGTGCAAGTGTAGTACGCTTAACAAGTACTTTCAACTTTATCAGCTTTGGCCTTTCACAGATTTTGACATTCCTTCTTCCTCCATGAGATTCTTCATTCATTTTAAAACCTAGCTGTAAGATTTCTAGCCCCGAATCAACATTCTGTAGTTTCAGATTAACATGTGGAAGTAGCAGAATCTCTGATGGAAGAGGTCTTAAATCAAACAGCTATGTTCATGTGGCATTGTAGAAAGCCTTATTCTAACATATTTGTCTGCACAATAAGACCTTTTTAGAGCATAACAGCGTCACTGGATCCAGAGCAAAAGTTCTGTATGTTCTTGGGCATTAACATTTCCATTACACCCTCTTTTCCTCTTAAAATCCTTCTCCTTCTCGTATCTGCATGCGGAACAAATAAGGGTGATATCTCAAAGGAATTACAGTAACAGATTAGAAGTAATGTACAGGATCACAATTATGTTGTACTTGTCCAAAATGAGTAAAATGGAATTAATTTCAGATTTATAATCACAAGGAATGAGGCTAATGAAAGGCACTAATTATATCCCTTTAACGTGCTAAGCATAAAATAATTAAGTACGGATAATGTATTACAGTTTTGATGAAGATCAAGAGCATAGGTTTTCAGGAAAGGTTCTGTGCAATGGAGAAGCACCTATACCTCTAAAATTATCAGAGGAATCTGGCATATCAGATTTTCTATTTGGTCTCTGGACATGACACTTTTTAATACTTCATTTTATATCCCTGTAGTAAGGCCAGGAAGAGATAACTGTTTAATCCTCATTTTTTGAATGTTCTTTGGAGAATCTTTTTTGATGATAACTTTGACTCCTTTCAGATCACACTCTGTTCATTCCTTACAAACATTTAGCAAATTATTATCTTCACTTCTGTAAATGTTGTCACAAGAAAACTACTAAAAAAAGAGTTAGGTGTCCATGCAGAAAACAGAAATTCAGAATTAGACAAAAGTATGGAAAACTAGTCCATCTTAAAACTATAAAATAGAATTTACAAATAACAGCAAACAAAAGCATTCAAAGAAATACTGAGGAAACCGTGTAAATCACAACCTCAGTGATTAGCAAGTGGAAGAGGGAAATTAGCTTGTTCTTTAACTGTTATTTCTGAAACATGATTGAATCAACTCTACATCAAGGTCCACAGGAACTTGTCAGCATGCAATAACATTCTGTCAGACATGCCCCTTTTTTCTACCTGTACTGTTATTTTAAGAGCTAGTATCTAAAACATTGTTCCATAGTATATTGTCATACTCAGAATTCAAAATGCCTCTCTGTAGAGATTATCTTCTGAGCACACCTAACTCTAGTAACCAGTCAGTGACAATTTGACATAGAACAAATGATTCTGAAAAAATTTATTTGTTTTACGCTGGAAGCACACTTTAATCTACAGTGTTAAGGATTTTTCCTCCTTAAGTGACTGATTCACATAATAACACTGTTTGGGAGCTTTACAAAAATATTTCTGAAATCAAAAAATTTCAGTAAGTTGTTCAAGTTTCCACCCAACCTTCCAAAGCTCGCTATCCTTTTATGTGCAATATTCTCCTGAACTAGCAGATGCAGTGACAAGCAGCAGGCTTTTCAGCCATGTCCTATGGCCTCCTTATCTTTAGCTGCTAAGTCAAAAGCATGTTCTAAATAAATTCGCCTAATAGAAGAAAAGGTCTTTCAAAAAGTTCATGTTTTCAAGCTGTTTTGTCAGTGCTGTATTTAGCTCTATTTTACTAACAGAGGATTAAGTTCTTCCTTTTTTTGGCAAAGTAAAGCTAAATCTGGTGAAACTTGGCAGGGATATGTGGAAGGGAAGCAACAGCAACTCTATTTATGTTTCATTCTCTGTGAAACCACAGTGTCTCACAACCAGCTTGCAGCTGTGCCAGGCTTTAGCCAGTTTGCAAGAATTGCCACAGGATAGGAAAGAACTGAAGCCAAAAGATGAGCAGCTGTATAATACATCTCAGGTGAAAGCTTCCCAGAGAGAAAACAATGTCTCTGAGCAGCATTAACAACCTCTGCACATTTTCTGCCCAGCATTGAGGAGGACCCATGTCTGTGTAGCTCCCAAAGGAAAAGCAAATTTGCTAGGTGACGAGAAATGGACACCAGCTGAATATATCTTAACTATCAAATAGCAAAGTACAGAAGTATGGGCTTAATCTCCACGTAACTCTGCCACGTGGGGGAAGCCAAATTCCTTGGGTCTGATCAGGATGGAGCGTGTGCCTGAGTGATTTGTTGAACTGATGTTTCTGGGTTCATTGAAAGCCCACTAAGTAAATGAAAAAAAAAAAAAAAAAAGTTGCATTAGCATTAATAAGCTTCAGAAACTAAAATCCTATGATCTGCAGAGCATGAGCCTGATTTCACAGTAAATCACCTCATTGCAGTTTTTGAGCCGAACAAATGTAATGAGATTAGAAAACCCCTCTCAGGGATATTTCTTATTTCACAATGTAAATGGGTATGTACTGCCTATAGGTTTGTCCCTGTCTGTTACTTACCATCAACTAGTAATTCCATCAGATGTGTATTCTTCTTCTCTGACAACACCTTGAAACTAGTTAGACTCAGCTAAGTATTATGACTTGGAAAAGGTAACAACTTCGAGTCAGTACTTCCAAGAATAAAGTTGAAAAGACAGACAGGTTTATTACTTCTGCACAGCAAACACACTGATAGATTGTGACTTTATGAATGAAGAAATTATGAAATGTCAGCAAGCAAGTGCTGACATGACAAAATTCTGTTTAATTATTTTATTGATCAATATCTGGAAAGCCAAATTTGGAAGCACCTGTAAAACGAAGAAGCAGAGAGATTTGCAAAAAATATAACTCTTGGAGGGAAAAGCTTCTTTTTCTGAATAGGAAAAGATCTTAGTGAAAAAGCAAATCAAACTCTCAGGAAAATGAAAACCTCATTAAGAAATGAAAGCTGGCAGCAAAAGTAAACTGTAAGCCAAGTTGCTCATCTTATCCACGTTGTGTCTTTAGCTGGATTGGAGGACTAGCTTGCTTTGAATAGCATGCCCTGAACAGCCAAAAAATCTGTGGACGCATGCTCTGCATCACTTGGGACTTACCCAGCAGAGGAAGGAAGCTGAGGTGACGGATCTCCCAACCTCATACTGCACCATGTGGCAGAGGGACCAGAGACAGTGCCCTAGAGGAGACAGCCAAAAGGTTTGTTTAATTCCATAACCCCTGAAGTATTCTTAAATGAATGTTAAAACAGGAAAATGGGAACACATCCTGCAGTACTGCTACTGGGCAAGCTGAGGATCTCCCGCTCTAGCATATCTGCAGATATACCCGTTGTAGTAGATTCTTTTGCACTAGCAGAGCATTGAAGAAGTATCCCACTGGAGCAGTAAATCTAGCCCAGCATATTTCATTACAGAAGGAACTGCTGAGCCTGACATTTGTGTGACCTGTAAACGACATTGGTCTTCCTTATTTCACAGTAGACTAACCGTGTTGAATGTCACGTCAGGGTGAAAGAAGTATACTTGAGTATATATACAAGGTTTTGGAACTGTCGTACCAAACATTTTGGTAGGAGAGACCTGCTCATAGCAACTCTGATTATAAGCAAAAAATATAAGCAACATTAACATTGAATAAATCCACATATTGTTTGACAAAGGATCATGAGATTTGACAAATTATCTTGGACTATCCTAGACAATAGGTAACAGGGAGCTATTTCGGTGTGTAGTGACCTAGCCCCTTTTATGTGCACAGAGGTATCTGAGAGAGATATATGAGGCAGACAGGGATAAGCACAAGGCCTGTTTTTCTTCTGGAGCGGCAACTGGAAGCTAAACAGGATACCCTGTGCTAAAATGGCACAGGAACTTACCTCCAGGTACCTGAATAACTAACTCCTCTATTGTTTATGGGAGAAAACAGGAGCAAAAAAATCAGTTCAACAAACCCAAGTGCATATACTACCACTTAGAAAACTTTTGGCTGTGAGCACTGGCACTGATTACATGCCAAGTAATTGTTCCCTTTAAAAAGATAGTAATTAAGGATTTAATGTGGCACCAGTACTGAGATTGCAAAACATATGCAGTGCTTTTCTTGCTTCACAGCAGAGCCATCCAGTCTGGGCCCTGAAATGCACAACGATTGTTTTCGTTTGGCCAGAGGTGGCTGTGGGTGTTGGGGTGTGGGGAGGGAGGAAAGGGAGGACGTGTAGCCCAAATGCCCTGGAGAGAACTGGCCTGCCAGCAATTTTCATTCAGTCACTCCTACATTTCTTTCGCCTGTTCATCTGCTTCTCAGCCTCAGCTCCCTCCTCCCCCATTCCCCTCTGTCCTCCTCACCATGGGCTGTATATCAAGGTGATGGCGAGGATTCTGGCTTCAAGGTCCAATTAAAAATCTTTCATGGAAAGGACAGAGACTAGCTTGTCATTTGTAATTTTGTCTGAAAGGACATTCCATATTTCAACAGGTTAGCCTCTCCTGTCACAGGAGACAGTTGGACACCACCTGCATAAGATAACAGATTCTTTCTAAACTGCTTGCAGATTATTTACGGCCAGTCGTGCACAGGGATTAACCACATTTTTCCACATTTCCTCACTGTGATTTTTTTAACTTACTTTTTCACCTATTTTTATCTGTGTTGCTCATTCTTTCTTCTGCCTTTATCCTACTTCAGGAGCCCTTTTCCCTCTTGGGTAAGAGGAGAACAGAAGAAAATATTGTTTAATTCTCTAAATGGCCCTGTCCTTAAGCTCTCTAGGGAAGAGTATTACGAAATGCAAAAGCAAGAGGTAGAGATACAACAGGCA
Source organism: Pterocles gutturalis (assembly GCF_000699245.1). Taxonomy (NCBI): domain Eukaryota; kingdom Metazoa; phylum Chordata; class Aves; order Pterocliformes; family Pteroclidae; genus Pterocles; species Pterocles gutturalis. The sequence continues at coordinate 32,187 of NW_010125747.1, read as the reverse complement.
AGCAGGAGTCACAAGTTTCAGTACACAGTAGCTTTTGTATTTTTTTGTTTGTTTGGATGTATTAGACAAGGACTAGACAAATATATACAAAATGAAAGGCTTCAGATTCTAGGTTGAATGGCAAGGTTGGTATCGTCATTTATACAGCTATCTCATGTAAACTGGTAGATGAACATCCTCAGTGACATACATGTGATTTATGGCAATCCCAGATGAACAGTAGTGGAACTTGTGCCAAAGGTTATTTTCAAAAAAGAAAAGGAAGACAAAATTTATTCCCTTCCCAAACGCAGAGCTTATTTTTAATTCATACTGCTTTTCAAATACTGGAGTTATCCAGGAACAACTACAGAGTCACTGACAAACTTTACATATAAAACCATTATACAGTATATACTATCAATGACTATGCAGCCATACACGCATTTAAAGGAGATAAACATGGTTCTTGTTTTGTTCATGTAAAACTCATTAAGCTTAAGTATATGAAAAGATCTTTGACTAACTGAACTGATATGAACACCTTGTTTTGAAAATTGGAACAACACAATTGAAAACTGAAAAAGCTGAAAAACAAACACGATTCCTTTGTATTATATTCCAAGAAAGTTGAACAATTTATTTCCTATCTATCTTGTCTGTTTTCTTCTCTGCTTCGCATAGTTTTCTTTTAATCATATGATCAATTTCAGTCCCTGTTTTATAATACCATTTTGTAAAACTGTTTTGTTAGGTCCCTGTTTTCACTGTATGCATGCTATGTGCTTTAGATTTCATGTACATTTTGCTTAGAATATCACACCTGGCAATATACTGTGATCTTCTGTATTCTATTGTATCTTCCTTTAGTCATTCACTTATTTCTTGGTTATATAAATTACTGCAGGGTGGTATATTTTTGTCAGTTGGATTCTGACTATCCATTAGAGGTAAGATCTTGCTTGTTAAAGAAAGCTATGATGAAAATTTCTTTTCATATCCTTCAGTTCTGCTAAAAATACTTTTTAGGTTGCTGGACAATTAACTTTCACCCCTCCGTAGGTACAGGCTGGAGTTCTCAAGGACCCACAAGATTAGTGTACCATAGAATGTGCATCTTAAAGGAGACTGACATCACCACTCAGCCTCTCATAGTTCAGATGAGCCAATTTTAAAATTTCAGTGATTACAACATTGCTAGCTTTTTTTACTTGAAGAGTTGCAAAATAATGAAATGTTCCTTCCATTTTTATGCTTTCAGATATGTTTGTTGTGAGTACTAGATTCATGCTGGATGCAGACTGAAAACTGATGAATTCAGGGAGCTTGTGAGGGAAGAGTAAAACATGTTGGGACTATGTTGGAGGCAGTGGAACAAGGCAGGGGTCAAATAAGTCAATGGATTTATAGGAGCATAAACAGAGCAGCAGAAAGAGAAAGGAGTTGGAGGAATCAGCAAGTAGCAGAAGGGAAATTTTAGGAGTGAAGCACTGGCAAAGATAATAAAAATGGAGGGAGAAAGAGACCTGAGTGCAGTGTTAGGGCTGACAGATTAGACAGATTAATGAGTTCATACTGAGCCTGAATACTTTAATGGTATTTTCAGTAGCTAAAATTAGGTACCTCTAGCCATTGCAAAACCAGGACTTTGCAAGTATTTGAGACTGAGTTTCAATAAACATAGAGGTAAACAGCCTCTACTAAATAAAAAAAAAAGGAAATCAAAATAAGGAAAGAAAAATGTAATTTTTAGTGTTTTGTTTAAGCCTTAGTTTTAGCCTGAGATCACAATTTGTAAGAGGCAGTTTATTTCATGCTCTTGTATATCACAATACAAGGCACGTCAAAGTCCTAAATGCATGCACAATGACCTAAATAAATAATGTTGAAAAATAAACATAGTTCTTTAACAAGCCAAGACAGGAAGCAGGTCTGCAATCTGCAAAACAGAAAACTATACCTATATCATATTTATGGAAAGACATAAAAGGGACATTTTATTTAAATGGCTGATTGTAAAGAATTTAAGGCTTGGACAAAACAAGTCTTTTGTGATGAGACATGGTACAAATGTCCCAAAAGTTAGTGTGCAGGATTTGATATAGAGGACCGAGTCTTGAGGTGAATGGGATTATTGATAAAATTATAAAATAAATAAGCAACAGAGAAAATGGAGGGATAATAAGTAATTTTACTTTCTCAAGCCTAGACCTAGAAAAATTAATGGACCAGTAGTGGCAGATATCACATTTCTTGATACGAAAAAAAAAGCCCACATTCTTTTATCAAATACTGAAGTTGTAACAACAAAATATGATGCTGGTTTTATTTTTAGTGAGAGAAAGTCTTACAAAAGTAATAGGAAAATTCAGCTTAGTAAATCAGGAATTCAATTCATTTGGAATTTTAGAAAAACAAACTTTGATAACTACTGTAAATTTTCCAGCAAGGTTGCTTACAATGATGAGCTCAAGAATTTGAATTTGAAAGCAGAACCCTGTTGTGTCCAAAGTACTAGCATCACTTGGTGCCTGAATTTCAGTAAAAAACCCCACAACTAACCAAAACCTTGACAAAACTACAGACTTCCTAGGATGATTAAGCAGAGATGAAGAGTAAGAATAGAGCATACAAACATGGAAATAGGAGTGTATCAGGTTTCTACATCTTGGCAGTTAGAAGACGTAGAAAAGACCAACAACCTACTGTGGACCTAGATCTAGCAAAGAAAATGAAAACATGACACTAATGCTTTCTTTAGCCATAAAGCAAGAAGTTAACAGAAAGAGTAAAACCAGTGTACCACTTACTGACATGAGATTATGAATAAAAATAATGAAGTACAGCCAAATATTAAAAGATTATAATGGAATCAAGTAAGAAATGTGGGGACAGAATAAGGGAAACAATAATATATGGCATAGAAAAATGTCTAGATTGCTCAGGATAACAAAAGGAGGGGTTGAAAGACTGACATGTGAAACAACATGTATAAATACCTAAACACTACAGTATAGGGGAAGCAATTTTAAACACTACTACCACCTTTTTGTGGAACTATGCACTTATTCTAGATATTGTTGCTCAAATTTTTGAGTGATGTGGTTATTTTTCTCTAGTGTTATCCTTCGTACTAGAGAATTTATCCACACTGCAGATAAAAACATTTCATATTCATATGACACCATAAAACTGTAATGCTGGAAATCTTTGGATTATTAGGCATATATCTTTTCTTACAAGATACTGAGAAGCCAATTAAAATAAATATTTCTAATTATTCCCCACTGTTATCAATGAAACATTTATAAGAGCACCAGTTCTTCTGCAGATATAAAATAGAGCTGTGCAGTTTTACAAGTGTGACTCATGAACTACAACAAATTTGCGACCTATCTAAAACTTTGGCACCTACCTGAGCCCTGCCTGAGATATTAAGCAGAATTGGAAAGAATGACCTCAGTAATCAGACACTCTATTATCATAGCAGCTATGCAATGAAACAATTAATTTCAGAGAGTTTCACACAAAATGGTAGTCCAAAGAAACCTATGAAGAATCTTCTAATAATCTCAAGATCTCTAATAAATACCTGTAACTACAATGGCCACAGGAAAATATAGGAAGAGACTGAAAACTGTCAAGGACCAGGTTCCTGAATCAGTGAATGATTGTTTAAACAGAATTTCAAACTAATCAAAAAAGCAAAACACCCAGCATTGTACAAAAGAAGGCAAAATAACTAAAAAGAAAGGGGATGCTCCTTGTGATTTGATCCGCAAGGAAAAAAGTCTTCCTGATTTCAAGTATGGTCATCACTCTAATCCTCAGCATGTGATCAGGGCTCAATTTCAAGGTACCTGATAAATTGATACTACTGAGAGCACTAGTGAACACTAGCCTCAAGCCTGCCACTGTGTTCAATTAAGAAAAAACTTCAGAAAAAAAAAAACCAAAACCCACCAATACAAATTCTGCAGGGAAGGTTAAAAAAAAAGGCTGTCCTCATTTGGCAACAGGCAAAATTCCCATAGCATATTAATACAACTATCCACATATAGCACATATAAAGAATAACGTCTCCTTTCAAATCTCTTTGAAGATATCAATACATCAGACAGGCAGAGATTCTGTTTCAAACTTCAAAAATTCTCCTGTCCTGCCATCTTTTCCATAAACTTGTCACTTTCTATCTTAAAACTATTAATATCATTTGTTCTTATTATGCTATTTTGGAAGATTATTTTTGAACATAAACCTTTGAATAATAACAATAATAATAATAACAATTACTATTATTATTATAGTGTTTAAAATTCACTCTAATGTCAAAATTTGCATTTCTGTGGCTATATTCCTCTCCTGAAATTTATCTTTATATTTATTATGCAATCAAAGTCCCTCTTGGACTCTGTTTGGCTAAGATAAACTTTTAATCTCATTTATTTAGATAGATACTCCTTTAATTAATCTAGTAACTCACAGTCTATTTTCAGATCAAATTTTGGTTTCTGGAAAAAGGGTAAGCTAAGAGTTACATGTTATTTCAGAGGAGGTCCTGCCAATGTCTCGAAGAAGAGTTCTGATAACTTTACATGTCCATCAGATGACCGAGTTTTCTGTCCAAAGTCTCTGCCAAATGTCTCTTAGAACGGTAGCTCTTCTCACACCTGTCTCATGCTGGCAGCTCAGGTGCCTTCTCCAGTTGACCATGCACACAGATTTCTCTTCTCTGTTGTTTCCATTTGGACAACTGACCAGTCTACAGCAGTTGTTTCTGTCTCTCTCACTGCCTGACTTTTCATTGTTCAATATCATTTTATTCCTACTGCTCCATGGTTTAGTCCTCCACAATAGCGACAGTGTATATAGCAACATATAACAACAACAAATAATCCTCTTTTACTCTCCAGCTTTCTTGTTTCCTCAATTAAATGAACCCATGGCTGTTCCTTACCTGGTGGCCTTACTACCACATCTATTAAACAGGATCAGTCCCAACAGTGTTGTCAAAAGACAATTCCTTCTGACAACTGTTAAACTCTCCCCTTTGCCGTTTTTTTACCTACCTCACAATTTGTTAGCAATCTCAGTCATCCACATCTCATTTTATGGTTACACAAGAGTCATGGAGCAGGTGCTTAACCTAAATCTACATCAGTGACATTCTCTGGAATAGATCCTTTCTCTGAGAAATCAGAGATCATTTTAAAAAATGTAAAAAAGAAAGAAAAGAGAATGGTCTGTCATGATCTACCTTTACTAAAAGCATGCTGGTAATTGGAAAAATTGTATTTCT
>NW_010125747.1:0-26892 GCF_000699245.1 Pterocles gutturalis | reverse complement strand
CTTCAAGGTCTTTTCTAAGACAATGCCCAATACAGAAGTATACTATCAGGGAGATTCTTTGTGGATAATTTTCCATATTTTCTGGAAAATAATCAAGCTATTAAACAACTTCAGCAACAAGTTCTGAAATACATAGATAGTTCCTCCATGGTGGGGGTGGGGGGTTCATGGAAACCACAACCAAGATTGGTTTTGCTGTTGTTTAATCTACTTGATAAAGAGTTCAAGAAAATCTAGTCATATGCTGAACTTATAAAAATGGTATTTATTACAGAACAGCATTTATATAGTCTGCATGATCAGGGATTAAAGATTTTATTAGCTCTTGGTTCCTGCATATTTTTGGATTAGCCATTCTTAAGGCTAATGTTCACAAAAATATTGTTGGAGAATGCAAGAGGGTTCATGTAAGCTTGCTTTTGACTGTACAGACCGCAGTTGCATGAAAAAAGTGCACCTGAATGTAAAGTGAAAAATGAGCTTCTCATAAGATCTTTTCTTAAAAAGAAACAAAAAAATGCTAAAAAAGTTACTGCATTGACAGGGATATTCTAAGATGTAAGGAAGAGGAAGAAAGAGCCACTAAGAAAACTCAGATGAGAAAAATAGCCTTAATATTCCTTTTTCATCAAAAAGCTCACATTCAAAGAAAGAGAGAGACATGGGAAAACAAAAGTTCATTGTTATTTTCATAAGGGATCATTAGTTGGTTGCAGATACCTGTATCCACTAAAAGCAGTGGCAAAATGCCTGTTCATTTTAACAGGAATAGAATTTCAAAACCCTTTGAAAAAAAATCTACCTGGATAGTTAAGGCATTTGATAAACCTGAACAGGAAAACAAACAAAACAAAAACCAAAAAAACCCCACAAAACCAACAGACAGCAAAACTTTTCTCTCCTTGGTTGCACCTGTTAAATGTCACTCTCTAGGATATAGTGGAATACAGACACAGATATCCAAATTACTTGAAGTACTGGAATTAACACAGGAAAATCAGAGCACCACTTTCCCTCAGACAATTTACCCTCCATCATCTACTACTGATATTCAGGACCTGAGAGCTTTAAATGCTGCCACCTTTTTCAAGTGTGCTTTTCCTTTTCTCTCCGAAGTCCCCCACGTCGTATTAATGAAACTACATATGATGTCTTAGTCATTGCAGGAAATCTTGGTTCTCAGCTACTGTTTGTCTTGGAAAATCTCCCTCTGTGAAACATCAGCTAAACCAGATGCCTGCCAGCTTGGACTGAGAGATCAAAAATTAAGTAATAGCTTGAAAATCACAGTGTCCTTATGAAAGCTGGCAAAGCAGATAGCAACAGGAGACTGGAAACAGGGTGAGAACTCAGCTAACCATGTGATTTCCAAGCAGATAGTCTGCGATATGCTGCATACAGCAGACACAAGTCTGAAAAATGTGTAACATGTTAGCAGAAAGTGTATAGTGTGTGTGCTGAAAAGAACTCAAAGGTTTCTAAGCAGTCATGCAGTTTGAGGTAGGTTAAGTATTTTGTATAGCTGCAAAAGGTGATCAAGGACGCACACAATACTAGGAATTTCCTCTCCCTGTATGTCTTCAGATCAATGAGACAGGCTACACCTACTTTTTTTTTTTTTTTTAACTCCATAACATACCTTAAGAAAAATACATAAAATAAATAAAATAAAGAGAAACAAAAAAAATTCTGCGGACTAATTTTTCCCTGCCAATTGATGTTGTGTGATGTCACAGATCAGCTGCAGATAAACTAGTGTAAATTTGTGTACGTCTTACTGTTTCCTCATTGTTTTTTAGAGATACACATGCTATCCCATGGAAAATACATGCCAAAAAAATCAAACAAGAATAAGAATGCTTCCACGATACAAGAAACAACTTTCTAAAGTCACCAATTTTTCAAGACAATGCATTTTTCTAAACCACATTGTGGGAAGATTCTTTGGGTGTTGAATGTGTCTAACATCTAAGTATATGATGCATGCATGACAAACGAAAAACGTTGCCCCAGGTTGCCCCAAACTTAAGGTAGGTTCTTTAATACACAAGAGTAAAGCAGATCTAGCCTGATTCCCTGACTCTTAATGAAATCCTAAAACACAGATCATTTAACTACCTCTGTATTTTAATCTCTGAAAGGTTAATGTAGATCTTGCATAAACTCTGTTCTCCTCCTGAGACAAACATAAACAATTAGACAGGAAGTATTAAAATTAAATTATTGTGATGTAACCTTGTGCACAAGCATTCAACTGCCAGTGAGTACATGTACACTGAAAATAGAACCCATGACCTCTGGATTCAGACTCATACACTTCTAGCTCTCATACTCAAGCTAAAGGTGAAGCTGTCAGTTGTATGAAAGTTTCAAAATTACTTATTTACTGCATTGCAGAACAAAAGTGTAATGACCATCATGACCATTCATCAAAAGAAATTTCTTCCACAAATTCATTTCATATGTTAAAGTTAATGATAGAATCAATAAATTACCATGTAATTCTCTGAAGTAAAAGACAGAAGTTTCATAAACAGAAAACTATTGAGAATCACTTTTGGTAATTTACCCAGTGAACTGATGATTTGCAGGACATGGTGTGGTCTCTAAATATAGCAACAGATCAAACATATAATGCTAGGAGAAGTGTGATTTACTTTTTCTGTAATATTCATAGAATCATAGAACGATTTGGATTGGAAGGGATTTTAAAGCTCACCTAGTTCTAACCCCCCTGCCATGAGCAGGGACATCTTCCACTAGATTGTGTTGTTCAAAGCCTCATACAACCTGGCCTTGAACACCTTCAGTGACAGGTGTCCTGATTTCAGTTAACTTTCTTCATAGTAGCTAGTGTGAGGCTGTGTTTTGGATTTGTGCTGAGGAGAAGGCTGATCACACACTGATGTTTATAGTTGCTGCCAGGACAGTCAAGGACTTTTCAGCTCCTCTGCTGTGCCAGTGTCTGCAGGTGCAGGAGAAGCTGGGAGGGAGCACAGCCCCAATTACCAGCCTAGGATTCGACCTCAGGTTTAGGATTGAGACCCAAATTGGCCAATGGTCTATTCCATATCATGCACGTCATGCCCAGTGTAGAGATCAGGCTCTGTCTGGAAGTGTTCTCTCTTGCTCCAGGTTGTCTCCCTCTGGGTTACCCCTCTCTCAGGGTCATCTCCATCTCTTGGACAGTCGGGCTCTTATCACCTTTCTGGGACTGCAGTTTTTGGGACTCTCCCTGCTCCTGGATTGTTAGCTGGGAATGGTCTGAGCCTTGGTCATTGGGTGGTGAGCAGTATCGCTGTGTATCACTCATTTCTATATTTTTATATATTACTGCTATTATAATTATCATAATTATCATTATTATTTTCAGGTGTTTTGTAGTTTAGTTATTAAATTGTTCTTATCCCAACACCCAAGTATCTTTTCCCTTTACCCCTTTAATTCTGTCCCCCATCCCTGGGACAGGGGAGGGTAAGCAAGAAGCTGTATGGTGTTTGCTGGCAGCCAAGTGCATCAAACCACAACCGTACTTTTTGGCACTCAACGTGGGACTCAAGTCACTTAGATAATGACAAATTTGTCCAGAATGTGCTAAAATGAGCTTCTGATGAGCATTAATTATGTTTCCTAAGATGTCACTGGAGAAAACAGTTTTCTTTGGTTTGTGCATTCTGGGGCTTCTCTGGGCATTCACAAGTTCTCTGGGCAACCTGGTCCAGTGCCTCACCACCCTCAGAGGAAAACATTTCTTCCTAATATTTAATTTAAATCTACCCTCTTTCAGCTTAAAACCACTACCCTTCATCCTCTCACTACACTCCCTGATGAAGAGTGCCTCCCCATCTCTCCTATAGGCCCCCTTCAAGTACTGGAAGGCTGCTATAAGGTCTCTCTTGTTTAGCTACTGGTCTTCTCACTTCTAAAATATGAGGTAGTTTCAGGTAAAAGATGCTCTGGGGCCTGAAGGACTGCAAAAATACTCTGTGCTTCACCATTCTATGCCTATGAACGATTGTCTGGACCTGAATTCCCAAAATTTGTGGAAGCAAAGATCAGTAAAAAGCCTACCCGAATGCACACATCTTCCTGACTATCTCACCCTGAAGTCAATGGAACCCAGGGAGTATACTAACTTTTCAATATAAATGTGATGAACAATATGAGTCCTTGTCCTGAATTATAAGAATTTTATTTTGGACAAGGTCCATTTAAGCTATTTTTCCTCATGAATGATCTGTCAGTCTAAAACAATCGTTACATGCATAATTTTACTACAGCTGGCATTTTCAAATGCTCCACAATTTGTAACATAAAACTTGGAACACTTTCCAGAGAATCATCATTCAGAATGTTTTGGTCTCTACTGTCAATTTAAATAAAAACTAAAATTCAGCTTATTCCTACCTCTACCTTTTACTTCACATTCTGCTTTCTACTTTCTTACATATTATTTCCCATTTTATGTTGTATTTAATGAGTGTAAATTGTGAGTTTTGGATCAGACTATAATTTAATCTTTTATCTCTTAGTATCCTCATATTTTCAAGGAGTAGGTACTTTGTAACTGAACAAAGCAGGGAGGGTTCAGAACTTATATGAATCTGTCACAAAATACAGAATGTGATGGCTCGAGGAAAAGAGAGGACATTAAAGATTATACACTGACAGCTAATCATGGCTAGCTGTTGGTGATATCCAGCTGCGCTTTACAGTATGCAAAAATGTTTTGGAAGACTCATAAAAATGCCAGCAAAAGAGTAAAAATTTCAGAATTAAATTCAGATTAAGTTCCACATTAAGTAAAATCCATATTGCAATATGAATATTTTAAGGAATATAGAAGTTCAGAGTACCACCTGTTAGTGCAAAACAGAAGTCACTTAATTTGAATGGTAGATGCCATGCTTTGGTGAAGATTTAGAATTAATCATGGTTCTTGACAATTTGCCAGGCTACACAATGTAGAAAGAAGAATTACAAGAAATCCTAGTTATTCATGATTGAATTATTTCAGGTTGATAACATGTAGTCCTGAGTTAACAAACTACATTTCAAGTATTTTGCAAACATTATATAATCTGTTTATAAATATACCTCCCCGTTTTGGGTTTTTATTTATGATATACTTTGTTTTGGATTAAATTTAACAAATTTTAAACATAAAAAATTTAACAAGTGTTAAATTAAAATTAGTCACCCCAATAAACAATATAGTAACAAAAGAGAAGCAGTAGAATATAAGAAGATTTAATGTAGCACAGAGCCCATTATACTATTAACAGCTGTTATGTCAAAACTGAGGTTTGGAAGCTGCAGCACTGCGGGCCAGACTGGATCCAGTCACACACACACACACACAGAAAGCTAGTGCTTGAGCAGTGTGAAAGCTGCTGTAGTTTACAGTTGCTACAGATGTGTCTGTTTATAGGAGAGCATTTTTCCATGTATCTCCACACCGCAGACCAGGAGGTTTCTAATGGTGCTCAGCTTCAGTCATCTCGAAAGACCTGAAAGACTTGAAAGTTTTCCTGCAGTTTGTCATTACATTAATTCATGTCCTGGAGCAACTGCAGTTAGGAGATCCAATGTATCCTGTGTTAAAAACACACTACAAGTCTCAGCTGACAACTTCTTTCAGATCTAAGAATATATCCATCCACAAGGCCTGTTTTGTTTTACTGGACAGTGAGTGAATTTCTTACTAATTCAAGTATATGAAATAAGTAATAAACAAGGTATGAACGAAAAAAGTGTCTATCAAGCAAATTATTCAAAGAGCAGTGCAGTCCATTTACTTTTCAGAAGTTTACTTAAAATTTCTACTAATTTTAAACGAATTTTGTCTTATTTTTCTTTAAAGCTTGTTTCACCAATCAGGAAGAGAAAGACAATGCAAGTTTTCTATAATAAAATTGTCCTCATGATGGATCTAATTTAATCACAAGAAAAGGGGGAAAAGTATATATTTCCACTCATTTTTAAGCAGTATTCTTCTTTATCATAATGTAATTCAGATTTTAACTTAACCTGTAGATGTCTGCAACAGGGATAGGCACATTCTGACACCCAGGTGACCAGAAAGCCTTGGAGCAAACAAAGCTTGTTAGAGCTTTCTCGTTTTTTTGTTGTTTTTAACTTGAAAGTTCTCCAAAATGAGAGAACCTAACCCTGCCTGGCTAAACATTTAGTTATGACTCAGGCCTTGGTCTGAGCAAACAAAAACTCAGAAAGAAAGAAGTGGCATATAAGGCTTCTGTGGGTGTGCTTAAAAAATAGTTAGTGCATGCCATTGGGTTCAGATGCCTCAGAAACTGCTCCAAATAAAGAGGTGGCTGCTTCAGATGCTGTGTGACATCAAAACTCTCTGAAAGTATTTCTTCAGTCGTGTTCTGGAGTTTTGGATCATCTTTACACGATCTTCCATCTCTACCCAAATGATATACGCAGTATATATCTGGGTGTGCATGTACATACGTATATGTATACAGTCTATATCTACATGGACATATATAAATATTGTGTGTACATATATGCTTGTCACTGAGCAATGGATACTGCTCCTGGGGTCTACTTGCTTAGCACGCAGTCACTAACCTGTTAGTGCTGAAGTCTTTCACAGACCTGGCCATCTCCTTCTTTTCTCCTCCACTGCCTTTTCCCTTTCATGAACCTTTCATTTATAGAAGGAAATTCTTTTATCAGTCCTTACTAGCAAGACCTTCTTGTTCTTGCATTTTATACCAATTTCTATTTGCCTCTCTAGTCTTAATTGCTTTTTCTTTGAAAATATATTCTGAATTTTGCACACTGCAGAGGTCAAAGTAATTTATCTGCAGCTGCCTAGATAACTTTTTCCTTCTGAAAAATTACTGCTTCATGGACTATTTTTGATGCCATACAACATCTGACTTTTGGTAAAAATCATTGCTATAAGACTCATTTGTACGCTTTCCTAGGTTTCTGTAGTCAGAAATCTAAAAACTGGAGGCAACTCATCCCACCAGGTAGTCCACTCATTACACTGAGGAGGTACCTGATGAGGACATACTGACCTCCTCAATTTTTCCTGTCATTTCATGTCTCAACTTCCACTTCCATATCATCATTCCCACAGACATCTTACCCCTGCTACATGTTCAGCAAAGCCCCATTTTCTGCAGAGACAGAGTGCTAATTTAGGCTAGAGCCACAGCTGCAGTTATCTTGACCCCTTCATCAGGATGAGCTCAACTTTGGTTAATGATCATCTTCCTTCTTAACTGTCTGATCACCTTGATAAAGTTCCTTGATGATCAATCTTTTCTCTTTTTTTTCATCCTTACGTGTTTCCAGTTTTTTCTTAGTATCTCATTTCAGCTGTCTAGCTAGAAGTTATCCAGCTAAATCTAGAGCTCTCCCCAACAGAATTTCCCTTGTGCTTGGCAACAAACTCCAAGTATTTGTGGATGTTTCTTTCACATCATTCCAGAGCTTTTGACACCTAAATCTTTTTAGTCTGACCTCTCTGAATTTCTTTATATACCTCAAATCTGTGATTTTAAACTAGAAGCAATTATTTAGCAGCATGTCTGTTTGTCTTTGCTTTTAATTTAAGCTGAACAAGCTCAACGTATTGGACTGTGTACTTGTGACTTCTCAGCCTTCTGGAATAGCTTTATTTCTTGATGTTGTAACAATCTTTAATGACAAAATCTCTCAGTTATCTCAAACAGAAATGAGAGTGCTATGCTTACTAGTAATTTTTTTCTGCTATCCATATCTAGGAAATGAAAAATCTGGTAAGTACACAAATATAAATACTGGTAGTATTTATAATATGAAGAGCCACATTTAAATTCTTGGAGTCTACAGAATATTTTTTATGTTGTTGCAGTGGTACTAATTTTTGCAATCCTTTCCCAAAACTAATTTCACTAATATATTAATTCTAGATCAGTCATGCTTGAGCCTGATTATTTGTTCTCAATAACAGCAAGTAGTAGTTTTTCTTTGTTTCCATCAGAATCCTTTCTTCCCCCCTTTTTTTTCACCTTATATCCACCTTCCTTTTATTCTGTCTGGCAGGCAGTTCATTTTTCCATTCTCTGATTCTGCTTTGGCTTCAGGACTGACAGTTCTTTAACAGCAGTCCCCGCCAGCAAAAACTTACACAGATTTGTGATGTTTGCAACAGGCCCTTATATTTCCCAAGTATTTCACTTCCAGTTTTTTCTTACAATCTCTTTGACATACTTCATCTTTTTTTGTGATTCCTGCCCCTGTCTGCCTCAATTTTCCTCTTCCTCTCCTCTGCTGGAAAGAGTCTTCTTTCTCCTTGTCCTTGTCACCCTGTTTTCTACCTGACTCTCTTTTTACTTCTCCAGAACAGCAAAGCTTGTTTCTCTGGGAACAAAAAGACTTCCTTATCTCAGGAATTAGCCAACCCAGACCAGGGAATAGTTGTGAGCTACTGGTCTGAGCCTTCATTCATCAGTGAAGAGAGGGAAATATGGGAAGTTTCTGCTGGAGTGAGATGAAGACTACATACGGCAGAGTCCCAAAAAAGAAGCTACTCTCTACTTCTGCTTAGCTCCTGTCAGTCAGTTGTCACTAGTTGTCTTATTTAATTAACAGTTTACACAATTACGGACCTAACAGTGCAGGCCTTAGTCAGGCAAGGCTCCGGCTGAGTTTTCTGAGTTTTTTCTGCTGAGTGACTTTTCTCCAAGTTTTGCCTTTCTAGACTTCAAGATCAAGCACAAGAGAGAGAATAGCTGCGTTCCCTCTCTTGTATCTGGACTGATTCCCACACCATTTGTAATATGCATTTTTAAAGAATTTGTTTGTGCTCTGGGGCTGTCTACAGAAGCAACATACTGAGTACGTTACTGAATCAGTTATCTTTCAAAAAAAGGGATAAGGTCATTATCTAGCTAAGTCCTAGCAAACTTCTAGTGTCTGGCATTACTTTCACTAAACTCTTACTTACTAAATTGAAGAGTTTAGTCACCAGCAAACATAATAGTTTAGGCTCAGGAGATATCATATTAAGTTTTATATTTATGCAATACCACAAAGGTACCCAACAATCTTCACTTTTTATGAGAATCTCCTTTTGGTCCAGATTTGACCCTTACTCAATGTAGTCTCCTGCATAATGGAGCAATTTCCTGGGTAAATTTCCCAGAGCATGGACCTTTGAGTGACAGTGGAAATGACAAGAGAAACTCTGAGATTATTTAGAAATGTCAAGCCCAGCGATGTAGCAGCAAGTGCTTTCATTTTTTTTTCCAGTTCTGTTAACTGTAGTATTGAATCAGCTTTACACTGAGAAAATAACGGATCTATTTCTGATTACTGTAATAACCGAGGCTCATGAGGTCTATCCCAGTTGTGAGCTCAAGTGCTGTAAAGTCAATGAAAGTTCATAAAATGTTCCAATAACTTTTAATAACATATACTGAGGGGAAAAAAGTACAAGAGAAAAAAGAAAAAAAAAAAAAAACAACAATGTGAAAACAAGTTATGTCAGCCCATGTACACCACAAAATGACTGCATTGAAGTCTCTTTTGGTTAAAAAAAAAAAAAAAAAAAGCAGTGCAGAAATGAATGCACCAACGTTGCTGCGTTGGAAAGAGTCTGTTCAACACCTACCCTTAATCACTGCCTTTTTAGTGGTCTTTAAAAAGGCAGTTTGAGAGGAACAGGTGGACTCAGAATCCAAACATTAGGAAGGCCAATAACTACTTTTTTTTTCATTCCAGAGACTTTGGCCTCTGTGACCCCTGAACGCACCTCCCTAAGGGTGTTACCAGGTTAGCTCAGTATAAAGTTAGCAAAAACCCCTTCCTGGTTAATGTGAGGCCTTCCTTCTCTGTTATCTTCCCAGGATTCAGGAGAAGAACTTTAGTGATAGAATCTACTGTGACTGAGCTCCAGCCTTGGATGCTAAAAAACATGCAAAAAAAAAAAAAAATCATATTTCTCTTACCATTACCAGATTTCACTCTCCCCGTATGTGTTTGTTTTCTCAAAAATAAAAAAAAAAAAAGAAAATTACTGTCTTTCAAAGAACTGAAAATCAGAAATAGCTTTTACCCCCTTTTGACATATGTCCCTACGACAAAATACTAGATTTCAACTAAGTTTCTTACATAAAAAAGATCTTTGATGCTTTTTGGCTGTAGTATTTCATTTTGTAATCAGGTTTGATGATACTTTATTCTTTTTTTTTTAATAATTCTTTCTTATTTTAACATGCATTTCCTAGCTTCTGTGAAATGTTAAGTACAAATATCTCCACCTAAAACCTATTTACCATCTGACACACTGTTACAGTGGAACAGCCGTATGAATATTGATAATTCACTAGGCTTATCTATCTTTTTGGAATAAAGGCAGTTGTATAGAAGCTCAAGCATAACTGAGCAATCCAATGTGACTCCAGATCTGCTAAATCATGCCACTGAACAAACTACCCTTCATGGGCTGTGGCAGAAACTCTAGCAGAGACTTGGCTGAGAAATAAGAGGACATTAGACCACAGAGACAAAGGACACTGTTCATACTGCAGCAGCTGTTGTCCAATCTACATTGGTCCATTCCTGGAAAAGTTTTTGCCCTTGAGAGAGTACAGCTGCTGCTGCTGACTAATGAACGCTGCTCAGAACAACCACATTTCGCTGTAAGTGAACCACAGACACTATGCTTCCCCCATTACTACTGATGGAGAATGTAACTGAAATACAAGTTCTCTTTAAATAGCCCTATGGTATCTTCAAACACATTCTAATTTGATAAATGCATGGGGGCTTATGGAGAACTATGCATTGTATACCAACCTTTATATGAATAGTGCAAAAGAGTGAGGCTCTTACTGGTCATGTCTGAATAATAATTTCTGTGGGTTAAAGGAGATCTCCAATTTTTTAGTGTAAAAGGTTACCATGGTATATGAAAAATGCCTCTTCTTTTCATATGTAGTGGGATTGCAGCACAAATACAACCGAAAGTGAAATTATTCTGAAATCATATGATCTTGTTAATGCTTAGGTAATTTCTCCCCTATGAGGACAGGCTGAGGGAGTTAGGCTTGTTCAGCCTGGGGAAGAGAAGGCTGCGGGGTGACCTCATTGCAGCCTTTCAATACCTGAAGGGAATCTACACCCAGGAGGGGAGTAAACTCTTTGAAAGGGCCGACAATAGCAGGACTAGGGGAAATGGATACAAGTTGAAGGAGGGAAGATTTAGGTTGGATGTTAGGGGGAAGTTCTTTACTAGGAGAGTGGTTAGGCCCTGGAACAGGCTGCCCAGGGAGGTTGTGGATGCCCCGTCCTTGGAGGGGTTCAAGGCCAGGTTGGACGGGGCCCTGGGCAACCTGATCTAGTAAATGTGTATGTTTGGTGGCCCTGCCAGGCAGGGGGGTTGGAACTACATGATCCTTGAGGTCCCTTCCAACCCGGGTCATTCTATGATTCTATGATTCTATGATTCTCACTGAAAAGCCAGCCCAGACAACATGAGGTCTTTCTCTACCTCTTTTCATTAGTGAGGAATATCCAGGTGGATGATGGACAAAAGCAGTGGGGAGAGTAAAGTTCATATGAGGTTTCATTGCCTTTTGGAGAAACGATCGTTACAATGAGAATAGTTTGTGGTTTAATGTAGGTGTTAGAACACATTAATTACTCAACAAGAAAAAACTTGTAGTTTGATCATCCCCAGTATATGGATGGTAGTTTCAACAGCAGAATACAACCTGGTGGTTTAGCACATTTCCTCATGAAATATCCTTGCATTTTAGTCCTCCTCTCCCCCCCAGAAACTATTTTTTTTTTAACATTAACACACAAAATTGTGCATAAAGAGAAGAAAATCACAGTTCAAACAATATTTTTTTGTCTGGATTATGAGAACACACGGTTCCACCTTTTTTTTTCCACCATCATTTTACAGTAAAATTTGTGTCCTAATGGATATGGGAAAAGCTATGAAGATCTAGTATTTAAAGAAAAATTAGTGTAATACAGTTTCTAGCATGACAATTACCCTTTTTTTTTCCAGTCATAGAATCATAGAATCATAGAATTATTAAGGCTGGAAAAGACCTCAAGGATCATCAAGTCCAACTGTCAACCCAACACCACCTAACTCACTAAACCATGTCCCTAAGCACCACATCTACACGTTTCTTGAACACCTCCAGGGATGGTGACTCCCCCACTTCCCTGGGAGTCATCAAAGAATAAAAGAATTTCAATGATCATAAAGTAGAAAAATATGGAAATGGAATTTGAGCTGAATATATGCAAGTATTGCTTGAGAACAAAAGACATTTTAAAAAATATAAATCATATTTAAAAGATCATATAAAAAAGAGAGACAGACAGCAGTCTGTCAGTACAGAGGAAGAAGAGATCAAATACATATGGAGGTGTTTGGATGTTTAGGTGGCACTGATTTTTGATTTATTTTTGCAGGGGATATAATTGCAGCAGAACTGCAATGACACTTTTACAGCCTAGGAAATGTGAACGTTACCTCGTCCTGCTGTGTCTGTTTGTTTATGAACCAGTGTTGAATACACTGCTGGGCTGGCAGAAACATTCTGTTAGACTTCTCATTTTTTCTTTGATCTCTAGAGTCTTTAGTGGGGCTCCTAAATCACAGAAAATAGGAATTACAGAAATACCCTTAGTTTCTATTTTAGGAAACATGCGTCCTGCACTGGCATCAACCCATAGTCCACTGGTAAATATTGCGTTAAGTTGCTTAGTTGACGCAACGGTAGCCTACAGTTGTAAGAAAGCATTTCTTCCTTAAGGAAATCAAGAAAAAGAGAACTGTCTGCAGACAAATTCTTATTTTGGTACTACTTGGCTTTGATGCTATTAAGAAGCGGTGTGTTACATTGTGAAAATTCAACAATTTGATTAACTAAAAAGGATTTTGTAAAACATTTGTTCTACAGGGATAGTTACTTTCTAAAATGTACATTATTACTTGCTAAAATACATTTTGCCTTGCTAACATATGTTAGAATTAGGATCTATAAATGTTAAAATTGTTAAGAAAACTTTCTCTGAGACATGAATGGCATCATCTACAAAAGCACAGTAGGTTACAATCATTTAAGTGAATTTTCATGTCTGTGTGACATGAGGTTACATCTTCATGAAGAATAAAAGTTTGACCGAGGCTAAGGCAGTTCATAACATCACTAAATTGTTACTCATAACATGACATGAACAAGTTCTGATTATTGTTTTTCATCTTTCCAAATACAAGATTAATATTATTGTCAACAAATGAAATAAAATACTTGCTTATATAAAAGAGAACTAATACAAGGCAAGGGTTAAATTGTTTCAAGGATTTCACTGTTTTATATTAAAGTTCTTGAGATGTGTTTAATTGGAAGGCCATTTCCTCACATATAAAAATATAGTTTTAATATTTTTTCTCCTGCATGAATCTTAAATCTATTTCTTCTGCATTAAACTCATTGAAAGCATGAAACTGTAGCCTAATGCTTGTGCTTGCAGAAAAGCCCTAAATAATGTGTGGAAGACAAGTAAAAGCTAGAACTGAGGAAAACCTGATAGTTTTCAGTCCATGGATTCATATTTCCTGTTTTCTGGTTTTTTAAACCTGGTATATTCTGATTTAAGTTTAGAACTGAGGGACACTATAATTATGAAATGTGGCTGCTAACTCAGGGGTCTAAATATAGAGACATAAATACTCATTCAGATACTTACTTTTAAATTTGCTTGGTCTAACTTATGTTAGAGAAGGTTACACTTGTGAAGAGACAATTCTTGTGATCAAGTTCTGCAGTTCCTGTGCATTAGCTGCTGAGACGGACATTCAACAAACTGCATCAAGAAAAACTTCACTGATACCCTATGCTTGTAGCTGTGAAGTGGTAATTCTATTTTCAGCTCAAGTGGAGCCTTATAACTGGATATTCTATTCAAGAGCTTCTCAATCTTTTTTCCTCCTACATCTCAGTATATGTAATCACACTTTCCACAGCTTTCCATGACCCTACAGTCAATTCTTTGCAACAACTCACCCTCATATTCAGAAGTACTCCATGATATTTTTCTGTATGTTTTCCAGAGACAAGAAAGTAACATTGATGACCCTCAACAAAAACACTGTTCTCTGCAGTGGTCATAGGACTAAGCACCTCATAAATAGAAAACTTCTGATCTACATAAAAATTGGCAGACCAGATGAGTTAGAGGAAATGCCGACATATTTCAAGACTTTATCTCTTAAAAAAGCAGAGGGAGAAGTGTGAAGATCAAGCAGATGGAGATTGTCAAAAGCCTTTATTAATGTTTGATTTTATGTATCACACTATATGAGGCACTGATACACTCAATCATTTTACTGCTCCAGATATACATTAGATAGGATCTGTGTTGTCTGGAATAGCTGATAAATATAAAACACCTTTTGTAATTGCAAGAAAAGAAGTAGTAAGAGTTATTACACAGGAAGAAGATTTATAATGCTGCCACAGGGCACATTACAAACAAAGAGGAAAACAAATGAACATTAAAGGACAGAAGATGATGACTTTATTGTTCTTCAAGGTCTGCCCTCACCATATGGTCTATCTAACAATCTATGATTGTTTTTACCTTTCCCAATTTTTTATTGTCCCTTTGTGTTACACATATAAAATGTTAGGAAAATTAACCACTGGCACATACTGATAAGATGGTTCTCAAACATAAAATGAAAAACCTTCCAGCACCATTCGCTTTGAAAATAATACTAGCTTCACTTTCTGTCTAGATTTAAAAACCTTATTTGTTTTCTAGGAGCTGCCAAATGGTGTCCAAAATGATACCTGACTGTACCTTGCAACACACGAATGTCTGTTTGAATGCAATCAGAAGCAAGTCCTGGCACTGCATTAAAAATCAGGTGGACAAGAGGGGAAAAAGGCCTTAGAGCAGAGGTGGTAGCAGGTCTTGCGCAGGCTGCATACTCCTCACTGCTGACTATGTCCAGAGCACATACCACTCCAGCCCCTCTGCTGCCCACTCTAGCTCATTTACCTCCTCCCAGTTACAGCCAGGGCACCCGTGTAACATCGGATGGGTGGTCCGAGATGTAGGGGACGTTGACCTGTTTTTTAGCATGCAGGACACTCCCCAGTCATTTCTGGGTGCTCCGTGTACCCCTTTGAGCCCTGCTCATCACGTTGTTTGCTTTTCTTCCTGGCTACAGCTACTATATTCCGGTAGATAAGACTTGGCAGCCCTGGCTCCAAGCGTGGAGAAGATGCACTTTCCAGGACTTTAACAGGAGGGTTTAAAAAATCTTTCCCTTGCCTAATGAACGCACACTTTTAGAACCACCTCTCTTTCTCCTTTCATACACAGGTACAGGGTGGAAGGATTTATATCTTGCCATTGAAGTGACAGGAGAATGCCCACCCCCACAATAATGAACATGTTTCCTGATCTCTCCCTTCCTGGCATGTTAGATGTAGCTGTATCTGTGTGCATGCTTGTGTGGCCATGGGCACGTGGAAGGAAAAAACACTTTGGGCTCCCATGGTTTTGAGAAAACTTCATCTCCAACCAGACAGAAGATGTTTTTAAAATGCACACGTACCTGCTAAGCTGATGGGCAGTTTCCACCTTTCTTTGGCTCACCCTTTTCCTCTGCCTTGTGATAGCAATGGATTCTGTCAGACCAGAAAGAAGAGTAGCAGACAACGTAGCCACTGCAAACAACAGCCTGGAGCACTGCCTCAGCTGTGCCTCCTGAAAGCAGAGAAGTGACTAGTTAGTGACTAGTTTCCCCTGCGTAGTCTTTGAGTGTATGAGTAAGAAACACTAGAAATTAAACCCAGCCCATTTTACCCTCAATGACTTTGGGAGCATTACACTCCACAAAGCTAAGCTCTGTGAATTTGAAATCCATATTCAACCTCAGTAAAACAAAGGTTCCTTATGTTCTTCTCAGCATGGAGAAAGCTTCGTGAAGTAGGGACGGGAGTTTGGTAGAGAGCTGTTTTGTTGAATGGCATGGTCTCCTGAAATGGTAAGGAATTTCTCTGCACAAGAGCTACTGCACCTCTGAACCAGACACATCAGAGGTGAATCCAACAGAAAAAGAAGGCTATGAAAGGTCTTGAGACTAAATGTACAGTAAAAAAATTGTTGGTTACAAGCAGGTGCTGTAGCGCTATGGGAGTTTCACTGTGGATCTCAGGATGAGTTCTCTCTTCCGACCAAATCACGGAAGAAGAACAGGAGGTCAGATGGACCCTTGAAGCCTTTCTTCTCAGATAAAGTGTGGCAATATTTCATGGCCTGAGTAGCACGGACATTCCTTTCCTGCTCACTGTTTACATGTATGACAGCATGAGTTTAAGATCTTTTCTTTTCCTTGCATATTATTTGTTAGTAGAGTAAATGGTCATCTTTTTTCCCAAATTAACAGAAAATATTTTTAATTACAAAGGTCCAAGATACTGTGCCCTGCCAGATGTCATTTACTATGTAAACACTGAGGCTATTTAACACTTTCAGCACAAGGGAACCCACCCTTGTCGGTTAATACTGAATTCTGCAATGTTAATTATGATAATTCTTACAGGCTGTAGTGACAGCTTTTAATGAAGGAACAGCTGATACGCTGCAGATGCATCAGTTGCCAGACTGAGTCAACTTTCAGACCACAATGAGCTGATGAGTCCCACTTATGTGCATGTGTGTGTAAGTAATCAAAACAAAATAAAAAACAAAACCAGTCAGAAACTTGTAAATGGAAATGCCAGCATTGTTTGTATCTGTAAATTCCTGCTCATTTAGTGAGTCAGTTGGTAATCTGTAAGGTGTTTCTAGGTCTTGTCAAATGCTAGCTAGTGTAATTGTCTAGTATTAGCACTGTTTGCAAAACAGAGTTCATGAACTAGTCATCGGGTTATAAAACAGACCTCATAAAAACAGGTGAGAGACAAAAAAGGTCTTAATGCTCTGCTAGACAAGGTTATTTTATTAATCTTAAAATATTTAACTGATAAATGCTAACAATTCCAATGACTCTGCATGCTATGTAAATGATATGTACAGCTGATTTAGAAAAAGCTTACTAACTCCGTATTTTATTAGCTATATAGCTCCCTCTGTTAAATTTGTATCCATCTCTGCTTCTGTGTAGGCATCATCTATTTGAGAAGAATGTCATGTTATACACAACTTATAAGCCAGAGTCATATTTTCACACAATCTTGTAGTGCAGTGAAGGGGAAGGATAAGAAGCAATTGATTTAACTAATGAATTCTTCAGTTACTTCAAACAAAAGAAGAATTCTGGAAGTGAAGACTAAATCAGATTGATAAAGATGAATACAAAATAACATAGGCAAGCATGTGGAAACAAAAGACCAAGGCATAAACCCCATGAAATCAGCAAGACATATCACAATAACAAATGCACAACATGCTAACAGAAGAGTAGAAAAAAATCCTGGCTCATTACCCAACAGAGAAGGAAACTGCTAACAGCTAAGAAAACCCATGGATTTCAGCTGGTTTTGAATCTTGCCTCCCCAAAATGCCCCATCTATCTGTCAGCACTGGCTTCCACAGTTAATTACTTCACAGCAGTGGGATAAGATCTCAGCCTAGAGCAAGGGGAAACCAGGTATTAATACATTTAGGTATGATAACTGCTTGGAGATCAGCTGGCCCTGATAAATTTCATTCTAAAATATTTGTGGAACTGGCTGAAATAAACACATTCACTACCAGCTATTTTTGAAAATTCCTAAGGACAAGAGGCAGCCTGAATGCAGGTAACCCTAAGAAAGGTAAAAAGAAGCAAGCTGGAGGATTTCATGGGGATTTTACAGATTTTTCAGCTTCATTGTGGACCCCAAGTAACCTTGATACAAGTAACTAAACCATTTGCAAGTGGAGAAGTGACTGAAAGATTACAGGATTAATAGCAGCTAATCTGGATTTGTAAAAAATTAAATGTATCAAATCAATATCATTTTATTCTGCAGTGGGGTAATAACACTTGTGGATAGAATGGAAACAGAAACATAGAAACATGTTTCATATCATGACTACAACAAAACTTCCAATGATGTTCTGTATGATACTCCGATAAGCAGGTTAGGGAGACATGATCTAGACAAAATTTATTACAGGACAATCTGGATAAAATCTGCTACAGTGTGGGTATAAATCTTGTTGGAAAACTGTAATCAGAAGGGTAGCTATCAATGAATTACTGCCCACAGCAGGTCTGCTCAGAAACGGTTTTTACTTAAATCTTGTCATTAATTAATTTGGTACTAAAGTAAAAAGCAAGATTATTAAATGCACAGATGATAGAAAACCAGGTGAGGCTGAAAGTATGTTGAAACATAATGTTAGAATTCAAAACAACTTTGACAAATTGTGGAAATGATTCGACAAAACAAGAAATTCATCAGTGAGAATCGCACTGTGCAGTTGTGCAAGTAAAAGGTGAAAAGTAACCTGTTAGAAATCAGTCCTATGGGAAGAGATAAACAATGTGAGCATTAAAAGGCTACTCTCAGAGGATTATTTTTGAATGACAACACACCTCTAAGCCATCCATGTGTCCACAATGTGCACGTGTTAATCTAGTCCTGTTACCAGGAAACAAGGAAAAAATTTAATATCAACTATGCACACTGAATATTTTAGGCAAGGTAAGATTTAATTTGGGGTATTTAAAGGCTTTAGACAAACTTGGGGAAAGGATGAGATCTACTTTATGGAAAAATTATGCCAGAACACAATAGTTATCTGGACAGAAATGCCTCTTTATTAGGATTTTTAAGCTGAGCAAGACATATATACCCTTTAAAATATTGCCTCCAGAAGCAACCATTCCTTCCCTGGGTGTTTCAATGTGGAGCTGCAGTAGACCTGGTGGATGTCATGACCTCTAGATTGTCTGGCTGCCTCGACATATGGGGATGGACTTTAGAGGGAAGTTCCCTTAATCTATGGACTCTTAGGAATCTGCAATTAAGAAAATCACCAGCAATTTCTAGGAAGATACGTTCTTTTTTTCTGTTTTTCTATGTAAGATGCAATACTGGTCCTTTCCACAGGAGTTTCTAAGGTTTTCAGGCTCTGAAAGTCTATGCCATTTCATTCAGAAACCATTTTTATTCATCCATGTTTCATCCATGTAGTTTCCCACACCTAGGAAAGTTTCTGCTTTTCTGATCTAATTTTTGGAAAGGACAAAATGGCTTTAAATCCCACTGCTTTGAGCTCTAGATTGAAGAATTCCCTCAAATACATACTTCATTCAAAATTCTGATTGCCTCAAGGTGAGGGAACAGGTCTGGCTTGTGTCACATGGAAACACAACAGGGAAGGGTGAACTGCCTCTGGGAAGGGGTTAGGGTCTACGGAATATCTTGACAAACTTTCTACAGCAGGTAAAAAATTTTTAATCAATCAAAATTGACATAAAATTGTTTGGTTGCTTTGTTTTGGTTTGTTTTTTTTTTTTTTTTTCCTTCACATAACAATTTGTGTTCAGCAAGCATCCCTTTGTAGGAGAAAATAATTAATGAAACCTGAGATTTTCAGTAATTTCAGATTAGCAGATGAAGAATATCGTGTGAAATGAAGTCTCATGTGCAACTTCTTCTCACATAAGGCACTACAGCAGAGAAATTGCCAAGAAACTGCTCAGAAAGATACTCTGGGAAATGTAGAGTGTTGCAGCTAAAATGTCCTGGCTTTCCTTTTTTTTTTTTTTTTTTTTTCCTGAATACTAGGAGTTCTGTGCAGAATACACAGACTCTCTAGGTTGCTGTTGTAGAAAAGCTGTCAAAGCAGCACTAAAAGATCTGAAGACTACCGGGTATTTTAAAAGCTCACAAGACTGGAGTCGTTCTTGAGTCTTCATGTTAAATTATGATATAATCCAAGTGGATAGTTACTTCTTGTTACCAGAGGTGTTTTGCCTTTATAAAAGTGTATTTCTTCTACCAGTAAAATATCGTGTAAAAATCAAAGTAATTTTCTGTACCTGTCGCTCTCTTCAGAGTCTGCAAAAAGCACATTGTATTCTTCAGCAGAGCATTGGGAAATGTTATCCTCAGAATCTTGTTAATAAACTACTCTAACAGAGAGGACTGTCTCTGTTTTTTGGTTATAGATCTTTTTTTGTAAGAAGATGAGCTTTAGCTGCTCAAACATGGGGGAATATTAATAAGTACTGTAAGGATATGTGGAAGATAAAAGTTGTGTGAAATGTAAAGGATCTGTAGATACCTATAATGTAAGGACATTTCTTGAGAATATTGTTGAAAAGCAAAAAGAAGGTACAGAAAAAGTAAAATCCCCGCCTAGAAACACAGACCCTAAGGAACAAGAGATAACACAGACAATATCAAAGACCAGAACTCTCAGGTCACAGACTGAGGGAAGACAAGTGAATGCATCACTCAAGGCCTTGGAAAGGTTCCACCAGCTTTTTGTAACTGATAAGAAGGGGTGCAGGGGGTGAACAAGAGTATCACAGGTCTCATTGGAAAAAAGCAAACTTATTCTCAAAGTCCTTAAGGGGCTTATCGGAATGGGTGAAACCAATTACAGGATGTCTGGGGAAAGAACCAAAGGCAGGGGAAGGGTCAATACCCTTATCCAGCTGAGCTCCACACCTGATCACTGCAGTCTGTCCTATCTTCTTGAGACCTGCTCCTAACCATTTTCTATGTGACCTTGCTCTTTGTACGGAGGTGTGTGGGGATGACTCACTAGCACACTTCAAGCTGGACTAGCTGGCAAGTTGGAAGAAACCAGAATCTGGAAAGATGCAAGGTCATACCCAGAGATGGGTTAAATGGGGCCTCATGTTTGGACATGGATCCTGGGCTGACCTGTCTGATCTAGGGACCCACGAACTTAGGAATGACTGTGAATGAAGAGTGAAGGTGTATACATGCAAACTGATCATCTTGAGAGGGGGAATGGGACTGTGCTGTGTTCAATTCTGTGTAAGTTCTGTTGGTGTTTACACGGATGCACACTTTGTCCACCTGTGTGGCCCACTGTGTGCCTGTGTCTGTTGGGAATGCATGCTAAGCCTTGCTAACAAATTGTCCTACGAACAGAAACAACAGAAGACAGACTGGGTGGGAGAAATCCCTTGGGCTTTAGACTCCACTGGATTTGGCAACCCTTCATACCTACCCCAAAATTCCTCAAGTAACAGCTACATGTAACTTCTGTTCAAGAATGACGGGAAGAAGGGGGAAGACACAGCAGTTTGGAATTCCCAGATGTATAATCTTCTTGCATTCTCGCCTTTTAATTTTACACCATCTTTCCATTAAGTCACTGAAGATTAGGTGCAGACAATGGACTAAATGCTTCAGGGTAAGCAGAGAGTGAAGTCTAAATGTATCGCTAACTAAGTAGTCATAGTTTCCTACACCTGCTTAAGAAAAAGAGGAATGTGATGGTGGAGAGAGAAGGAAAACAGGGTCCCTAAGAATAAGCATGAAAGTCCCTATAGTCTCTTAGGATAAAGGAGTATAGCTCAGAGTCAATAGGCTACTGGAAATGAAATTTGACCTGCAAGTAGCAACAGGACTGTACAGAGCTCAGTAGCACAAAGAAAAAAGATTTGAAGAATGACAGAGCTGGCTGGGGTAGACAACAACAGTGAAAATAAATCAGGTGGTGATAGATCACTTATACAGAGACAAGAAATCAAGGCCAAAGGAGGCACCTGTGATACAATAAGTGAAAGAGCCTTCCCCATTGCTGTGGAAGGCTAATGAAGCTCCACTGTCTGCACTGGTCTGAAAGAGTAGTCAGGACTGTTACTGTAATGATCAAGAGTACATAATTTTGGCCATTTTCCACAACAAAATACAGCAATTTGCAGTACACAGTTGGCAACCTCACCTCTTCCTGTAATATCATTTTTCTTTTCCAGTTACTCTTAAGAGGGAAAGCTGAGACCACCTGACAAACCAGTGGAAGAACAGAAGCCTACCAGCATAATAGCCATAGACAGTGTGGTCTGCCTCTCACTGCAGTTCGCATTGTGGTGCCTGTTTGTACTTGTACATTCTGGAGTATACTGGCTATATTCAGGGATTTTTTGAATCTTGCACATATGTTGTCCCTCATTCAAAGACCTTGTCTAGTCCATTAGTGTGTATGATATCCCCATTTTATAAGTGAAAAAGTAGAAATCAGTTATATGGAAGTTACAGACGTGTCCTGATGCAGTGAAGACTTGTAACAGAGCATTGTCCTGACCCTCAATCATCTGTTCTAATGATTGCATCATATATATTTATATATATATAAAGGAACATATTAATGGTCTGCTATCCCTATCACTGTAACAATCTTGAGATTGTTACCATACATGTTAAAGCTCCAGATCACATTTCTTATAATAGACTAACACACTATTATACCCAAAGAAGAAGTTACTAAACAACCGCTGATGAAATATCCTTTACAAATCATTTTTCTTCCCCATAACACACTGACCATGACTTCTACATGTGAAACCTAAGTGAAAGATAAAATTTACATATTGTTCAAATTAATACTCACCATTTTAATACTTATAAACACACATTGCATTCTATAAAGAGGCATTCTTCTTTCTTTTGAGCTCTGTGTATGAAAAAACCCACAAACCTGTAGCTTTTAAAGTTTGTTTTTTAGCAACTATGGACTACTAAAATGACATGGCAGCAAAATGAGATCCCTCACATTTTGGTCTTGTGACTTAACAGGGTTTCTTACAAGAAACAGAGCGCCAGCTCTACAAAGTGAAAGTCCATTCTAAATGTTAAATTTATATTAAGGGTATGAAGACCAGAGTCTACACTGTGTCACACAATTGCTTGATGTAGTATTAGGTTAAACTTGCAACCACCTTATCAGTAACTCATTGGAATAAACAAAAGGAAAAAAGAATCCAAAGACAACTAGTTGCTTACCAGTATTTTTCTACAGAATATGTTCAAACTTCCAAAAGCACAGCAGTATTCTCTGCTTCTTTATAACAGCTGAAAAATCTCCCAGGCATCACAAAATAACATAAACATAACCAAAGGTCACTGAATCTAATAGGATTTTCTAAATTGATATCCTAGAGTAAAAAAGAAAAAAATTACCTTCTGAACTCTGTATGTGACAATAGTAACTTATTTCAGGGACACAGTTGACACAGGAAATGTCAAAGATTTTTTGTAACTCAGTTAAAATGTTTTACCACTTTAAAAGTGTTATTGCTGTTGAGTTTATCAGAGCTGTCACACCATGCTTTCAACATCTCTCCAAAAGGACTGATGCTGGGACTGACTGTGCTACTTTTGAACACCTACAGTTGTTCTCATAGTGTATGGCCACAGCAGAAGTTGTGGGAAATACAAAATCCAGCCAAAATCACTGGCTAAATAAATTTAATATAAATACTTTTTTAATAAGGCCTTGATTAAAATAAAAAGGAAATCTTTACATCAGAATTTAGAAACATCTTCCTTTTTCCCTCTTAGTACTTCATACTACTTTACAGCTTATTACTTCAATTTAGTTTTCTTCTGGCATGAAAGGTAAGAGAATACTGAACTCAGTTATCTTTTGCTTTTTAATTTAAGCAGATGGTGATGATAAAACATATCTTTCTGTTTTCCACTAAGTTAAAAATAACACAAGGGAGGTCAGGTGTGCAGTAATACAGAGATTTAAATAACAGGATTAGATGAAAATAAGCAGTTACTTTTTCTGCTCAAAAAGCATAGGGTAAGAATCTCGAGTTTTCCTTCAACAGCTGTTACCCTGAAACCAGAAGAACGGGAGGAGAACAGGAAGTGAGGGAAAACACATCTTGCTCCATGTGCTCTACCTATTTTCTTGAGGCGTTTAAAAGCAATGCCGAAAACTATCACATAGAACATGAGATAGTGTCAGCCTTCAACAATGGTACCAAGCTGGACAATTTATAAACACTTAAAGGTTATTTCACAGATTTTATTTAGCATTTTCATTTCTACAACATCATTGTGAATATCTAATTTCCCAGTTAGAAAACCGGGACCTAAGGTGGAATCCTAGGCTGTGCTCCCTCCCAGCTTCTCCTGCACCTGCAGACACTGGCACAGCAGAGGAGCTGAAAAGTCCTTGTCTGTCCTGGCAGCAACCGCAAACGTCAGGATGTTATCAGCCTTCTCCTCAGCACAAATCCAAAACATAGCCTCTTACTAGCTACTATGTAGAAAGTTAACTCTGTTCCGGCTGAAACCGGGACAGCTTGGCATTTCAACTGACACTAACAGGGATAAATGTGACACTGTGTTGCTACAGTAACATGCAACTCTTGAGCCTAAGCTTAAACAATTTGCTGTTGTTATTGTTCTTTATAATACAGTCATTTAGAAGACAAATTATCTGAAAGTTATATTAGTGGATTTAAATCTGTTCATGTTACTATTTATTTTCTAAAATTTTTACTTGTCCTTATTTTGACCAAATGGAAAGGAAACTTAAGGCCTCAAGAACCTTTGTAAATCTTACAGCCAAATATAAATGGCAAAGATGTTTTTACAGCTCCTGTGCTTCAAAATATTTGCCTTGATATTATAATAATTCCATTTTCTTTCTTTACTTTTTCAAGAAAAAAAAAAAAACCAAACAAAACCTCAAAGAAGTTAACTGAGGATTAAGGTAGCTACACCACTCCCAGGCACAGACCAGGTAAGCCTAAGATAACAGACTGCCCATGTGAGAAGGCTGGGACTGACCAAAAAAAGTGAACAGCCTCCACCTGTCTATGCCTTTGGCTTGTCAAAACAAGAGGTTTAGTCACTGAGAAAAAAGTAGGCAGACAGAGGGAGCAATGCTTTCCAGAAGTCCTTTTTACCTTCTTACGCCTTGTTCCCTTGTCCTTCCTCCAGGACAGCACCAACAGGAGCAAAAAGCCATTTCTGGAGATCTGGTTTGGTTCCCGTGTCCTACTCCTGAGAATCCTACGATGTCTTAAGATGAATGCCGTGTTATGCGAGACAGTGATGGAAAAGGAGGAAATCTTGTGAGACAAAAGCAGGTGTCTTCAGGCACAGCACCTCCCAGATTCCTCCAAACCCCTTCTGCCTCCAGCCCTCATTTCCCCCACAGAGGGTCCTCATTGCTATATACTTTTATTACTGCTGTGTTTAACTTCCAGGCCAATAGCTTCCAGACTAGTACTTTTGTGAGACCCCACCCAGAGTACTGTGCTCAGATGTGGGGTCTCCAACATAAAAAAAGGCCTGGACCTGTTGGAGAGAGTCCAGAGGAGAGCCACAAAATTGGTCAGAGGGCTGGAGCACCTCCCCTATGAGGACAGGCTGAGAGAGTTGGGGTTGTTCAGCCTGGAGAAGAGAAGGGTCCAAGGAGACCTAATAGAAGCCTCCCAGTACCTAAAGGGGGCTACAGGAGAGATGGGGAGGGACTCTTTATCAGGGAGTGTAGTGAGAGGACAAGGGGTAATGGTTTTAAGCTGAAAGAGGGCAGATTTAGACTAGACATTAGGAAGAAATTTTTCACTGTGAGGGTGGTGAGGCAGTGGCCCAGGTTGCCCAGAGAAGCTGTGGATGCCCCATCCCTGGAGGGGTTCAAGGCCAGGCTGGATGAGGCTTTGAGCAACCTGGTCTAGTGGAGGGTGTCCCGGCCCATGGCAGGGGGGGTGGAACTGGATGATCTTTTACATCCCTTCCAACCCAAACCATTCTACATTTCTATGTACATCAGTATAGGTAGCTGGGTAACTGTCATAGCATGGGGAGAAATGGGTGTTCTAGGTGCATCCTTCACTAGCACACACTATAGCTGATAAACGAGCTGGCCTCAGGGCAGCAACACAAAATTCTGTATTTAATCCTTTTCCAGGTAAACAGCAAAAGTTAAATGAAGTCACGTTATATAGGGAAATAAAAAAAAGGGACCATAGGCAGAAAACAAGCCTTTCTGATGCTGGACGCAACACAAGCAATGCTATAGAAGTAAGGCGTAGACTCTGGCCTTTTTGCAAAACGAAAGGAGGGGCAGTCCCCTCAACCCTTAGTGAGGTGAAGTAGGAACCTCGGTTTGGTGAACCTCCTGCTTACAGGAGTGTTTGGGGAAGCTGCGAGATCGCCCAGCGAAAGGTGGCGGCAGCGGGTTGCTCTGCAGCCCGGCGGCGGCGATCCTCGCCGAAATCCGCCTGCAGAGACATCTTTCAAACCCGCAGCTGTTAATAAGGCGCCTGCTATGATTTATTCACCCAACTACGCGGCGGTTCGGTAGCGAAACGGACGAGGTGAGACCGCCTGAGACGATGACGGCTCCGAAGTCCCCCCGCGCCCCTCAGGGCCGGAGGAGAGGCGGCTCCGTCCCCGCCGAGCAGGTGTCGGGGCCGAGGGTTCGGGCGGGCAAATAGCCGACTGTAGGCGTTGCCCTGACGTCTCAGCCGAGTAAATGGCTTTCCCGAGGGCTACGCTGACATTCAGATCGCTGCGAGCGTGAATTAGCAGTAATTACCTCAGGCAAGAGCAAAAAAATATATTGGTGTTTTTCCTCAGATCCCAAAACTCCGCGCAGCAAGTTAAAAGGGACCGATGGAGTGGCAACTTCCAGGTGAGTGCTGTAGTTGCATTTCACACAAGTTTCTCAGGAAAGGGTTATGCGGGCTCAGTAGTAAGCACGACTTCCATATTCCGTACCCTCTTCGCTCACAAGAAGACTGCGGAGAACATGGTAGATGTTCCACCTCGGGTTCCCAAGGACGGGGAGAGAGAACCAAGAGAGAAACGAACTGGGGAATGAGCTCTTGCTTCCCTGTTGCTTTTACCGTTTTGCCTGGCAGACCTCAAGTTTCAGTCT